>NW_026856253.1:0-85903 GCF_026571515.1 Ruditapes philippinarum | reverse complement strand
ACATTATAAAAAAGTTAAATTTCCCCAAAGTCCAACAATATCTGATGGCATACATTTCATATTTGCGATGAAAAGTTTCCAACGAAAGTGTGACGACGTCCTTGTTACATCGCCATAACACACAATTTAACCAAACACGCCCAGGATTCACTTGCTCTCAATAAAATAGATGATTTTTGTTGCAAGCCATAGTGCCATATGTAGCACAAAATCTCAATTGAATTGAATGCAACATGAATGCATGACACAAACATGAAGAACCAGTGCATTGAAAAAAAATCAATTTGAGAAAAATGTTGAACCTTAGCTCCAGTAAGATTGAAGGGAAAGCACGCTACGATTACACTGCAACTTTTTCTTGGAAGACTATGGCCAATAAGTATAATTATACTATCCATATACACATGACCTACCTTCTCTGAGGTGCACTGATCCATGTTATATTTACAACAGTTCCGAAATAAATAAACTTCAACAGTACTCGGGTACCCGTACGTGCCAGAAAAAATGCACGGAAGGGAACCTGAGGTCTTTCTTAACAATTAAAGCTGGAATGTCGCCATATGACCTATATTGTGTCGGTGTGACGTAAAACCGAATTAAACAAACAAAGAGATGAAATCTTTATTAAGTTGCCAACAAAAGCAAAAACAGTTACATTTGCAAAACTATTTTCTTTGTTCATTATGGTTTTTTGTTGTTGTTGAAATGTGCATATTTTCATGTTTCTGCTTTGTAATTTAATTGTAATGTATTTTTATAAAATTTCTAGTGGAGTGTTCTGAGATTCTGGAAAAAATTGAGCGTTCGAAAATAAATTAAGGACCTTGGCCATTGAGCCACCAGAATGGTTTTTACTCAAATAATGACGTCACAGTGGGCCACCACCCTTTCACGTGACAAAAATTTACTAAAATAGGCATAATGAAACCTGTGGCAAAAAAGCATTTTCGCGACATTACCCGAAATGTGTCGATATTCATTGACTCATTTGTGACCTTAATCTTACAGGGGTGAATTTAAAGACGAGTTTATTGTGGTGTAATAAAGTGCTAGTATGTTTCCGGTCTTCTTTGTTTATATAGCAAAACCTTCGAAAGCGTAGGAATGTACAACTTACAATCGTATCATGTTATTAATTTTCACTTCAGGCCTCCCTGTAACTGCCTAGCTGTTATTTACATGTACCAATCATGTTTGTTTTTGTTTTTACAATGTAGGGATGGCAACGAGTAACCGGTTAACCGAGTACTCGATCGAACGTCCGAATATCGGTTAACAAAACTGATATTCGATTACTCGGAAAAAATGTATAATTTCTATTTTATTTGCTATTTAGACAGTTTGTTGTATCCAATTAGTTCAGAAATTCGCGGAGATGTGCATATACCTTTATAAATACCTGTTAAATGCAATCACAACTTCCTTGCAGAGGTGCGAAATGATACCATAAATTTAATTAGCGCGATCAACAGTTGACACGCGCACATGTGTCGCTTTACGTCATTCCGCCTCTTATGATATTTAGTAATCTTTAATTGTGTAACACAGCGCAGTTTGTACCCGAATCTTGTTTTAAGGTAACATTTTTGGCAAAACAGCAAGGGCAGTATTTGCTATTATGATATAATAATTAAAGTAGTATTTAGACCCGGTTAAATTTTTGTTGCCGCCGATTTCAGTCTATATTTATTAGTAGAAAAGATGTTTAACATGTTTTAAACTTGATATTGCATTATTTAAAATGTTCTCAAATAAAATGTCGTTTGATTTAATTTTGATTAATTTGTCTCCTTTGCAGTCTATCTATAGTTACGAATTCTATGAATTTAAATCGAAAACGAAATAGCATGCGGACGGGTGTTGATATTGTGTGATAAACTTGAAGATCATTGGAAATCGTCCGAGTAACCGAGTACTCGATCGGAAAAATGACCGAGTACTCGAGTATTGATTTTGGTATTCTCGTTGCCATCCCTATTACAATGTAAATAAACATAGCATTGAAATAACACTATACCTTCTTCTCATTTATTTGCCTGGTGGAAAAGTTTGCATGTTTTACCAGAAACTGATCTTCATCAGCAGACGTTATTTCGACAAGATATCCATTCAGGTTTTCACATCGGATCTGGAATAAACACATTTGGTTATTACCAAATAAACTTCTTTTTGTAACAAATATGTACTTTCTTTTTACCTGATTTAGAAAAAAATATATAAAATAGAAATGTGTCATCATGCCACGGATGCCCCGCATGCAGCCAAAATTTCAGATGGTGCATTAATTATTTTTTTCATTTTAAGTTCAAAGACCTTAAAACTTTTCAATGTTAACACATACCCTTTTCATACAATGTTCAAGGCACTGAAATTATTCAGTCTTAACCTTTTAAAAATAGCATAGTGCATATTTGTAGCCAAAATAATGGGTAAAAGTATAAGTGCTGAAACTGAAAGTTCAAAATTTTTCAAACATTCAGGAAAGAGAAGTTTGTCTAAAATCATTGAACCACGACCAAATTCAAACTTAAACTGCTTATTCCTAAGATGTATCTATATTATTTTCAAAGTGAAAGGGACATAACTCTGCCAAAAAATCATCAAACCATGACCAAATTCCAACTTGACCTGCCCATTCCTTTGACATATCCATGTCAAATTTAAGTTGAATATGTAACACTGTTGGGTATGTTATGAACAGAAACTGTAAATTTCATATTATTTTCAAAGTAAAAGAGGCATTACTCAGCCAAAAATTATTGTACCATGACCAAATTCGAACTTTGCCTGGGCATTGCAAAAACATATCCATATGTCAAATTTGAGTTGAATGTGTTGAACCATTGGGGAGATAATAAACGGAAACTGAAAATTTCATATTATTTTTAAAGTGAAAGGGGCATAACTCTGCCAAAAATCATTAAACCATGACCACATTTGAACTTGACCTACGCATTCCTTTGACGCATCCATATGTCAAGTTTGAGTTGAATGTGTTGTACCTTTGGGGAGATAATGAACGGAAACTGAAAGTTTCATATTGTTTTCAAAGTAAAAGGGGCATAACTCTGCCAAAAACATGGTTCATACCAAATTCTCAAATAAAAATTCAAGGACTTTTCAAGGACTTTTCAAGGTAAAATTGTCATTTTCAAGGCATTTTTTTCCCGATTGATCTTATTTAAAATTATACTTTTACAACCATATCTGTGATATACATTTTTATTGCAATTGATCTTATTTAAAATTATACTTTTACAACCATATCTGTGATATAAAACATGTAAATAAAACATGTGTATTTCAATTTAAGGTTCAAATGACTAGAATTGCAAAACAGTGACTATATTTAGAAAATCAGCACAGTCAGTAGAATATATGAACACCAAAACTGTAACATATAGGTGATTGAGTAAATTCACACAACTCTATCTAGTTCAGTGTTCTCAATGACTTTCAGCTCAGCAGGCCAAATTTGTATTCTAGCAGGCCTCCTTGGGGGGTCCGGGGGTATGCTCCCACGAAAAATTTTGAAATAAAGCGCTTGATTTCCTGCATTCTAGGCCATATTTTGGCAGTTTAAAACTATTACAGAATACCAAATGTAAAGGCATAATTTGAAAAAAAACTATATAAAGTTTCTCACACTATTAAATTCTGAAAAAAATGTGTTACATTATGAGTAATCCAGTATTAAGAGAGTTGTCAAATATATTTTGTGTGATTAATTGGAAAAAAGTGCAGTTTTGCCTTAAATACTGTTTTTTAATTTATTTTAAACTTAATGAAACACCATATCCTGCAATTCATTTTAAAATACTGGACCAATACAGTGATGTTGGGAATTAATTGCAGACAGGAGAAAAACATTACTGAAAAAAATCACTCTTATTCAATAATAAAATATCATGTGCCAGATGCCGATCATTGTTTCATTTTTTGGGGATTAACGCTTTCATCGAACAGCCTGGCATTTTAAAATGACTTGCCAATTATGTGAATACTCACCTGGCATTAAATTATTAAATGAAAAATAAGCAAATTATGTGTTGCCTGTCAAGCTGCAGACATGGCACTAACAAGATTTCAATAGAGCTTACAGTTTCACATCTACATATATACATCAATGTACAGTTTATGTTTTCAAAATCAAAACAGGCCCAGTGTTCACAAAAATTTAAGGATCAGGATCAAATTAAAAACTTATATTCTTCATTGTTTATCCTCATAGATTATATATCTAATATTAATTTGATAAAGTTGGGTTTGCGATGGCAAGTTTATACTTGATCCAAATATTGAAATTAATGATCCTGATCCTAAAATTGATTCTCATTTTTAAGGTAAAAGCTTGAACAGGACCTAAATGTGTTAGTCATAAATTCTATAAACTTAATTTGTCAGACATGGAACAGAGCAAATGCCACAAAAACAAACTTTTACTATTTATGCCAGCAAATCTCAGTACATGCAATTCACTAAAAATTTATTAGTTGTTTGGTATAAGATTTGAGTAGGAACATTTGATTTATATCTTTTGTCCCTGATTTGAACAACAAATTATAGATTTTAAGTCATTTTGATCAAAGTATATTGCCCTTAATTTTTATAACTAAGGTATCAAAACTTTTATTACAAGTTTGTTATTCATATTATATTACTTGCATTAAAATTGCTTATTCATAAATAAGCATTGTATATCAGTGTATGAAGTTCAGTCAAAGAAAGATATTTTAATTAAAAACATTTCTTTTTTTCTTTTATGAATTTTTTCCCCAATCCGTAATTGCATGTCCGAATAAGTTACATCCGAAATCAGATCTATTTTTGACAACACATGAATGTATTTTAGTACGCATTATCAGTGTAAATGACAACTATCAACAATTGATTTTACGATTTAATAGCAAACAAATCATATTTTTTAAAGTTTAAACCCTTGAATAGTGTCCAGTTTTAGCAAGTTTTTTCATTGCAATATTGCAGCAGGCTGGAAAAATCGGCAATTGAGTTGGACTTCCGGTTTCACTTTATGCAAGTTTAATTAAGATTTATTTGCTAATTAAAGTCTGTTTTCAGATTTATTCCAATCATATATTGTGTTTCTACTGAAAAATTAACAATAATCACGGAGCATGTTTGACAGTCAAATTCTATTGAAAATTTACAAATTTCAGCCGGCCAAAAATTGCTTTTAGACGGCCATTTCGGCCGGCTCTTATTGAGAACCCTGCTAGTTTTTCCTTTCTTTTTTGGATTTCTCTTCCAATTTCCTCAACTTCCAGTTTCTTTTCTTTGAAGCCCTTTCTTAGAATGTTTGATTCAGTCACAAATCAATGATTACTAGAAGTGGGTGGGGGTGGTATTGTCATGTCATGCACAGTTTCCGTTGTGGATTGGGATGGCACAATGTTATTATTTGAATCAGATCTACTGCAATTTTCAGTTTTGACATTTATAGTTCCTTCCTGTCTGACAAATGCAAGGCCACACTTCGTCAATGACGACTTGATGTCTAGATTTTTTAGGTGCTTTGCACCCCTCGCATGCGATGTTAATGCACTCTCTCCCATTTGCGACAAATCGATGGTTTTCATACACATGGTACATTGTGCTTTTTGTGGGTCTTGTATAACTTGTTTTACCCAACTGTATTGTTGAAGCCATTTGAGCTGAAACGTACATTTCTTAGTGTATTTTCCCATTTTTTACTTCGCAATGGAAGCTGACATTTTGTACACAATTTGCGATGACGTCATACACAAGTGCTTGTTAAAATCCGTGCCAAAACCGTAACGCTGGCTAAACACTACTAAAACAGATCCAAATGGGCGCACTCGATCGGGCTGCCTTCGTTCACATGTCCGATTTTGTAGCGGAAAATTTGCCTGACCTTTACAGCGACAGGTTTTATACCCTTTTGGATTTTCAAGGCATTTTACCGAAATTCAAGGGGGTTTACTGAAATTCAAGGACAATTTTAGTGTTTTTTCAAGGCAACCCTAAATTCAAGGACTTTTCAAGGTTGAAACTAAATTCAAGGACTTTTCAAGGCCAGTGCGAACCATGCAAAAATCATCGAACCATGACCAAATTCGAACTTGACCTGTATTATCTTATGACATATCCATGTCAAATTTTAGTTGAATGTGTGCAACCGTTCTTAAGATAATGAACGGAAACTGATGATGACGGATTGACAGAATGACGGAAGGATGGAAGGACGGAAGAAAGGAATGACGGAACAGGGTAACATTTTATAGCGGGGGCATACAAATGTGACGATATATAGTATGACGCTGTACATACTCTTTGTCCGCACCTGACTTCTTTGATAAAAATCGACAAGTATGTCATGTAAATACACTGTCGTTGTCGAAAGCAGTGTGATCATGGGTGTAAGTTTATTGATATTTTTGAAAATTGTGAATGAATTATTTATGGTATTCATACAAGAAAGACACATTAAAACTCGATGAAGACTACACACACTAGATTAATTGATATAAAAGCTACACACTATTGTTGTTTTGCGGAGTTTTATAAAGATATTATTAATTGAGTAGATATTTTATATATTAGAACGCGTTTGATATATTAAAAACATGATTATATCCAAGTTTTTTTAAAATATTATTTAGTGATTTAATACCCTTTCTAGGCTAACTGAAAACAGAAGATTTCAACGGGATAACAACCTTTAAAAATAATATTTCTTACATTTGCGTTTTGTAAGTGGTGTAAAATTTCAATTTAACTGAAAAGCATAAAAAATATATACCATATATCATGTTCTTTTCGCGAGTATATAATTTTCGTTGTGCAATGAATATCCACAAAAATATACTCTCTTTTAAATTAATACGGGGATTTCACGAGTTTCTGTGAAAACAATAAATTATCTGACAAAAAGAGTGGTCTTTCTTTGTTAGAAGAAAAACGCAAACATGTACAACAAAAGCGCTAACATTAGATTCACTAAAATCAGATTACCGCCAGAATCGCGAATTGCCATGCACGGAAATAACCTGATATAGAGTATGGCATTTTTGTTGCATTTGCGTCACTTAATGTTTACCTCGCTTTATATCTAAACACACAAATCATTGGTTATGTTCACCTCTCTTTGTATCTAAACATTTAACTAATCGGTTATTTAACATACCATCATTACATTTCTAACCGGTCATATTTACAAAGCATCACATTTAGCAACGTCAATGATTGGCTGGGGTTTACTCATCATTGCCTCTTCGCCGCTGATTATGTTTACCTCCCTTTTGTTTCTAAACACGCAAATTATTGGTTATGTTTAACTTACTCTTGCATCTGACCAAATCAGGGACTCGTTACTGAACAAATAGCATGACTGCCCGTAAGTAATCCAGTTGTCAGGACAATCTAAAATAAAATAAATGCATGTAGATTGCATATTTAAACACATATATGGATGGTTATTTGAATAACAAGTACGCAGAGTATTATGAAAATAATTCTACATGGTTGTTATAAGATATATATATATATATATAACCCCTATCTTTCCAAATTCCGTGCACTTTATTCAGATTCGGCAAACTATTCTGATTTACAACAACAAGGCCGGCAAAATACGATTTTGACTTACTTGTCCGTTTCTATCTGAAGCATTTCTTAACTTGTCCGTGTGATATTTATATATCACTTGTTCTTACAGGCTGTGGGACAACCTGCGAAATATGGACATTGGTTTTGCGGGCCATGTAACACTTTTTTTAATGAATTAAACGTCTGTAAATACCAGAGAACGAAAAAAAAGCCAACCAAACAAAAAATACATCTGTATTGAAAATTACTTAACGTTGCCTTTTTAAATGTATGAAAATTAAAGAAAATATATTTGATATAGAAGCTATTTTCTATTTTACAACGTGTATATCTAGTAACTCAGGAATGTGCAAATAACGTTAAAGTAACACCGAATCCATGCAAAGCTATGGCCAAAACGAGTAATACGGTCAGTAAGTACGGACCAAAATATTTTATTGTAAATCAATCAAAAGAAATGTATAGAGGGACATTATACTTTTAACAGTATAACAAATAATTCCTGGAATATGTTTACTTTTAAAGATCAATCGTGAGAATGACGACCTGACTACCATTTTCAAGGCGACTTTTATGTTTCGTCGAAATAAGTAAGTACAAGAACGAATTTAACTTCAACTTAATTTTTCTTCATATTTGCTTTATCTGAGATATTTGTCAAACTTCTAGTGTCATGTAATTCTGGAACTTGTGTCATGTATTTCTGGAAGGAAGATGATAAGATAGTAATCAGCTTCTTTTAATGAGGCAACCACCGTTGCTCTGATGCATCGCACAATCTAATTAAAATCAGCTCATAATTAACGCTTGAGATCTGACGGGCACCAACAGCAGGTCACCTTCTCGTGACCTTTCAAACAGTTAATCATCGGCGAATTTTATCAACTTTGAAAGCGATGCGATTTCTAGTTTAAACCACTGGGAAACCAATTCTGAGTTGGTAATATTCACTTTTTCTGGAACCAATATGTCATTGTCAATATGACCGACAGGTAAACTGGCAAATCAGTCTTGCCCATTAAAAATTAATCTGTTATTTCCAGTTTATTTGTTTCAAATTTCTTCAAACCTTTTTTTTCTAACAAAAACAGTTTGATTTACTTCCACGGACAGCAATATTTCGATACTATGTCTAATGTCTGCCTGGATAGGACGGTTTGATTGCATGGCTAAAATAGCTTACTCTAGGACACGCGAATCACAATGAAGGCGAAACAAATACGATGGCTATCAGATATTTACATGCAATAAATTACTTAAGTAGATATGAACATAAGTCAGATTGGAATTCGGCGTTACTTCGCAAAATTACCTCATACTCATATTATCTGCTAATTATAGTGTTGTATGACACAAGCAGTAAAGCATATGTCTCAGATACACCGAATATCAAAAACTATAATGTAATATAATTACACAGTATTGTATTTAATGATATCGACGAAACACAAAAGCCTTCAATACGCTAGCGAGATCGTGATGACCTTGAAACATAAACACTTTCATGGAAATATTCAGGATGTACCATAAAACAAAATTAGTTGATCTATTTTCCGTGGTGATCGGTTCGGCCATAGAATTACACAATTCCTGCGTCATTTGCACATTTATGCGGTACTGGATATACTCGTTGTTTTTACTTTACACACCTGGTATTTTTGTTGTTGTTGCTTGTGCAGATGAGCTTGAAGAAGGAGGTGTGGAGCTTGTTGTGGAAGTTGTGCTACTCGCTGCCTCTGTTGTTAAACTTGAAGTCGTCATGATACTGCTTTTCTCTGTCGTTTGTAATGTTGTATCTTTTTCGCAAATAAACAATGTCCGATGATTACAATTTCCCTTTCTCCACTGGAAGTTTATTTCCTTTACAAGTGATCCACAAGTACCTAAGACTAGACTTTTAAAACCCCCTTAGTTAAAACCCTTTGGGCAAGTTTTATTAGTGTGGAAAACCCCTTTTCCCCTAAACCCCTCAAAACACCATATTTCCGGGGGCCCAGAGTTTTCTGAAAAGAAAACCGATAAGTAAGACAACTATCTTACACGAAGTAAAGCTCTAGAAAGAACTATGCAAACTATCAACCGACCAGTCCTTTTTATTGAGTAATGTATGAACATTTTTTTAAACTGTTTCAGATTAAGAGTGGTCATCAATGGTAAAATACATATACATTTAGACATAATTAAAAAGGAAGAAAGAATGCAGCATATATGATTCTAATCGTTAAAATTAATATATTCAGATATGTATAATGCGCTAGTTTTATCATAATTATTTTTTTCGATCAAAACAATGGAAATCACAGGGCAATATGTGCCAGAAACTTAGAAGTTGGACATGCATTATTAATTGTTTGCTATGAGATGTAAATGTATATGTTAAGTATGAAATGCATTTACTTCAGGTGTGTGATTACAGACTCGTGTGTTAGGTTTTGATTGTGACACGGTCATTTATTTGCCGAGAAGACTTGAAAATTGTATTTTCCCTGTCAATTTCTCGTAAGTCGCACCATGTTTGTTCATGTCTAAGGATATTAGCAATGAAGAATGATTCAACAACATTTATATCTACGATTTTGTTTCTGAGAACTGTATTAAGCTATTATCAATAAATATTTTTAAAGACAAATTTGTTTCCGGCTTGTCTTCTCTACTTGTACTACTGTCTATAACCAATTTTATAAATTAAGCGTTGCTCTAAAAGAAATATTGGTTGGTTAAACTTGTGGAAGTCAATTTTTCAGTGTGTTATCACCGTGTATATGAAGCAACGCTGTAATGTGTAAATAACAATATGTGCAAGTCTTTGACCAAAACGAGTAACAATGTACATGTAAATAAACGGATTAAAGAAATTGAAATTGAAAGAAATTGAAAGAAATCAATTTTCGCATAAGGATTTTATATACGGTTTATTTTTTATACCTCACAAGAAAGTGTTTGCTTCTCAAGATACTTCGCGAGAACAATAAAATAGAGAAAATAAGAATCCCTAAAGAAAGCCCAAAACGACAAAATTGAAAATGTTGCAGGCTCGGTTTGATTGAGCCTCTTTATGGATGGTACTGTAAAGTGCAAACTACCGTCCACGCCCAATTTTAGTAGTGCTTCATGCTAGAAAAATCCCAGGAAATTTTCATCACATTTGGCCCAATAGTTTCTGAGTAGAAGGTGTTTGTATAAAAAGTTGACGACGGACGCAGACGGACGGTGGACGCCGGACAAATTGTGATCACAAAAGCTCACCTATCTTTGACTATGTATGTGTTGTTTGTTTCTAACGCAAAATCAATGCATAGTCTGATTTTACAATTGATATGCCTCTGTGTAACAGAGGAATTTAGTGGTTGATTTCAATGCTTATCTGTAACGGATGATTTGATTGGTTGGCTCAAAAGAGCTCTATCGGAATAAAAGAACTAATATTAGGCCCAAGAAATCCAGATCATATGCTGGTTTGTGTAATAACCAATAAAATTAAATAACAAATTATCTTAAATTTGACTGAACAAGAGCGATCAGTGATCACATGTGTCGCCTCATGATGGCCAATTTCATGTTGGGACAAGTTTTGTGACAGACGGACAGACAGACGGACAGTGCACAACTAGACTTGGTACTGATCATTCCTGTAAAGTTTGGATAAAATTGCACCAGTAGTTTATGAGGAGTAGTCCGGACAAGCTTTTGTGTATCTGGCAACACACAGAAAAAAACACCTTTTTATCAAAGGGCCATAACTCTGCCAAAAATCATTGAACCGGAAAACCCGTGCAATATGCACAACAACTTGAGCTACTGATCAATCCTGTAAATTTTCATTGAAACTGCATTAGTGGTATAAGAGAAGTAGTCCGGAAAAACTTTAAAAATAAAAATTATTAAAGGGCCGTAACTCTAACATAAATCATTGAACCGGAAAATGCTGACAATAAGCACAACTAGACTTGGTACTGATCATTCCTGTAAAGTTTGGATGAAATTGCACCAGTAGTTTATGAGGAGTAGTCCAGACAAGCTTTTGTGTATCTGGCAACACACAGAAAAAAACACCTTTTTATCAACGGGCCATAACTCGGCCAAAAATCATTCAACCGAAAAACCCGTGCAATATGCGCAAGGACTTGAGCTACAGATCAATCCTGTAAAGTGTCATTGAAATTGCATTAGTGGTATAAGAGAAGTAGTCCGGACAAACTTTAAAAATAAAAATTATTAAAGGGCCATAACTCTGACAAAAATCATTAAACCGAAAAATGCTGACAATATGCACAACTAGACTTGGTACTGATCATTCCTGTAAAGTTTGGATGAAATTGCACCAGTAGTTTATGAGGAGTAGTCCGGACAAGTTTTGTGACGGACGGACGGACGGACAGACAGACAGACAGACAGACGACAGACAGACAGACGGACAGACAGACGACGGAGAAGTGATTCCTATATGTCGCCACTACTCCGTAGAGGCGACACAAAAACTTCATGTTCTTTGAAGCAGTATTCCTCCAGATTCATGCTAATTTTTATGAACAATTTTAAAATGTATCAAAAAGTAAAAAATTGTCATAATTGAAATATATTCTTTGAATAGTGATTGTATTTTTACTTTTATTGAAATCTTAGTAGATTTTCCCAAAGGTTGATTTTCTTGAAATATTTTTATCATCTGGAGTTTGACATGAAAGCTAATATGAACTTTAGATTTGCTTAATTTCTATTTTTCGCGTGAATTCATGAAAATGAAATCGGGAATTCTTGAATTCAATATCCAGAAATCAATATGTTGAAACCGCGAATGCATAAAATTGAAATATCGAAAAATAAAAAGTCCTCTACCCTAACAATTTGCATATTTCTAAGTACGTTGTTTCTGCTTAACAAGAATGTTGTCATACAGCTTCATACAGAGGTAAAACAAGACTTCAGCTTTCATTTAGAGGCTGATACAATTTAATATGTATATTTTGTTAACAATTTGACAACGCTATAAAGTAATTGTGTTTTCGGATAAACGCAGAACGGATGCTCTTCGTCTTTTACATGTATTTGATTTTTATTTTGACTTTTTTTTATCTTGAAAATGACAGAGAATGAAAAGGAAATGCTTAAATGCTACATACCTTTTTCACACCTGTTGATGCCACACAATTGCCACCTTGTGCTAGACATTACAGTGTAACACCATGGCTTTCCTGTACGATCGGGATCCCGGCAATAGTTAGCGGCATCAGCCAAAGAATTCTCGGGGTATTTATTAACATCAGTGTTTGTATGTCTGTGAGGTGTTTGCGAATCCCATCGCTGACACGTAATCCCGTTTGCCGTCGTACTTTTAAAGCCACTGTATTCGTAACCACGTGTCGTGAAGCATTCTAAAAATATAACCTTTAAATTTGGTCATAGATGGAAACTGGTTAATCAAATTTCATCATTAATAACATTTTTACGAATTCGGGTAAAATCATCGTGAATTCATAAAGATAAAATCTTGAATTCGAAATGCAGATATCAGTAATTTGTAATCACGAATGCATAGAGAAAACAATCATGGGGCATCTGTGGCAGAGTGGTTAAGGTCGTTTACTTCAAACCGACTTGCCCCTCACCGCTGTGGGTGCGAATCCCGACAGGGATTTTGGATTCTTTTATGTGAGGAAGCTATCCAGCTAGCTTACGGAACGTTGGTGGTTCTACTGTCGATTCAAATATGATTGAGAATGGGAAGTCTAAAATTTAAAAGTACAGCGGGGTGGCAGGATAAAGCCATATATGAAAACGCATAACAAGAACTTATAAGTTACAATTAAAATCAATGCAGCAATTCAAATAATGTCTTCAACCTCTGTGGCACTTTCAGTCGCGCCAGTGGCGGCATTGTCTCCGGTGCCAAGCGTGTATCTCTTAAGTGATTACCACTGAGAAATAAATGGCGAAATTTTCACCAAATGACATTATCAAAAGCTTAAGTATCCCCAAACGTCCAGCACACAGTATCGTGGCGATGGGCAATGCACATTATCACATTATTTGCGATGACAAGTTTCCAACGAAAGTGTGACGACGTCCTTGTTACATCGCCATAACACACAATTTAACCAAACACGCCCAGGATTCACTTGCTCTCAATAAAATAGATGATTTTTGTTGCAAGCCATAGTGCCATATGTAGCACAAAATCTCAATTGAATTGAATGCAACATGAATGCATGACACAAACATGAAGAACCAGTGCATTGAAAAAAAATCAATTTGAGAAAAATGTTGAACCTTAGCTCCAGTAAGATTGAAGGGAAAGCACGCTACGATTACACTGCAACTTTTTCTTGGAAGACTATGGCCAATAAGTATAATTATACTATCCATATACACATGACCTACCTTCTCTGAGGTGCACTGATCCATGTTATATTTACAACAGTTCCGAAATAAATAAACTTCAACAGTACTCGGGTACCCGTACGTGCCAGAAAAAATGCACAGAAGGGAACCTGAGGTCTTTCTTAACAATTAAAGCTGGAATGTCGCCATATGACCTATATTGTGTCGGTGTGACGTAAAACCGAATTAAACAAACAAAGAGATGAAATCTTTATTAAATTGCCAACAAAAGCAAAAACAGTTACATTTGCAAAACTATTTTCTTTGTTCATTATGGTTTTTTGTTGTTGTTGAAATGTGCATATTTTCATGTTTCTGCTTTGTAATTTAATTGTAATGTATTTTTATAAAATTTCTAGTGGAGTATTCTGAGATTCTGGAAAAAATTGAGCGTTCGAAAATAAATTAAGGACCTTGGCCATTGAGCCACCAGAATGGTATTTACTCAAATAATGACGTCACAGTGGGCCACCACCCTTTCACGTGACAAAAATTTACTAAAATAGGCATAATGAAACCTGTGGCAAAAAAGCATTTTCGCGACATTACCCGAAATGTGTCGATATTCATTGACTCATTTGTGACCTTAATCTTACAGGGGTGAATTTAAAGACGAGTGTATTGTGGTGTAATAAAGTGCTAGTATGTTTCCGGTCTTCTTTGTTTATATAGCAAAACCTTCGAAAGCGTAGGAATGTACAACTTACAATCGTATCATGTTATTAATTTTCACTTCAGGCCTCCCTGTAACTGCCTAGCTGTTATTTACATGTACCAATCATGTTTGTTTTTGTTATTACAATGTAATAAAAATAGCATTGAAATAACACTATACCTTCTTCATTTATTTGACTGGTGGAAAAGTTTGCATGTTTTACCAGAAACTGATCTTCATCAGCAGACGTTATTTCGACAAGATATCCATTCAGGTTTTCACATCGGATCTGGAATAAACACATTTGGTTATTACCAAATAAACTTCTTTTTGTAACAAATATGTACTTTCTTTTTACCTGATTTAGAAAAAAGATATATAAACTAGAAATGTGTCATCATGCCACGGATGCCCCGCATGCAGCCAAAATTTCAGATGGTGCATTAATTATTTTTTTCATTTTAAGTTCAAAGACCTTAAAACTTTTCAATGTTAACACATACCATTTTCATACAATGTTCAAGGCACTGAAATTATTCAGTCTTAACCTTTTAAAAATAGCATAGTGCATATTTGTAGCCAAAATAATGGGTAAAAGTATAAGTGCTGAAACTGAAAGTTCAAAATTTTTCAAACATTCAGGAAAGAGAAGTTTGTCTAAAATCATTGAACCACGACCAAATTCAAACTTAAACTGCTTATTCCTAAGATGTATCTATATTATTTTCAAAGTGAAAGGGACATAACTCTGCCAAAAAATCATCAAACCATGACCAAATTCCAACTTGACCTGCCCATTCCTTTGACATATCCATGTCAAATTTAAGTTGAATATGTAACACTGTTGGGTAGATTATGAACAGAAACTGTAAATTTCATATTATTTTCAAAGTAAAAGAGGCATTACTCTGCCAAAAATTATTGTACCATGACCAAATTCGAACTTTGCCTGGGCATTGCAAAAACATATCCATATGTCAAATTTGAGTTGAATGTGTTGAACCATTGGGGAGATAATAAACGGAAACTGAAAATTTCATATTACTTTCAAAGTGAAAGGGGCATAACTCTGCCAAAAATCATTAAACCATGACCACATTTGAACTTGACCTACGCATTCCTTTGACGCATCCATATGTCAAGTTTGAGTTGAATGTGTTGTACCTTTGGGGAGATAATGAACGGAAACTGAAAGTTTCATATTGTTTTCAAAGTAAAAGGGGCATAAATCTGCCAAAAATCATCGAACCATGACCAAATTCGAACTTGACCTGTATTTCCTCATGACATATCCATATGTCAAGTTTGAGTTGAATGTGTTGTACCGTTGGGGAGATAATGAACGGAAACTGAAATTTCATATTATTTTTAAAGTAAAAGGGGCATAACTCTGCCAAAAATCATCAAACCATGACCAAATTCAAACTTCACCTGTATTTCCTCATGACATATCCATATGTCAAGTTTGAGTTGAATGTGTTGTACCGTTGGGGAGATAATGAACGGAAACTGAAATTTCATATTATTTTTAAAGTAAAAGGGGCATAATTCTGCTAAAAATCATCGAACCATGACCAAATTCGAACTTGACCTGTATTATCTTATGACATATCCATATGTCAAATTTTAGTTGAATGTGTGCAACCGTTCTTAAGATAATGAACGGAAACTGAAATTTCATATTATTTTTAAAGTAAAAGGGGCATAACTCTGCCAAAAATCATCAAACCATGACCAAATTCAAACTTCACCTGTATTTCCTCATGACATATCCATATGTCAAGTTTGAGTTGAATGTGTTGTACCGTTGGGGAGATAATGAACGGAAACTGAAATTTCATATTATTTTTAAAGTAAAAGGGGCATAATTCTGCTAAAAATCATCGAACCATGACCAAATTCGAACTTGACCTGTATTATCTTATGACATATCCATATGTCAAATTTTAGTTGAATGTGTGCAACCGTTCTTAAGATAATGAACGGAAACTGATGATGACGGATTGACAGAATGACGGAAGGATGGAAGGACGGAAGAAAGGAATGACGGAACAGGGTAACATTTTATAGCGGGGGCATAAAAATGTGACGATATATAGTATGACGCTGTACATACTCTTTGTCCGCACATTTCGTTTCCACCTGACTTCTTTGATAAAACTCGACAAGTATGTCATGTAAATACACTGTCGTTGTCGAAAACAGTGTGATCATGGGTGTAAGTTTATTGATATTTTTGAGAAATTGTGAATGAATTATTTATGGTATTCATACAAGAAAGACACATTAAAACTCGATGAAGACTACACACACTAGATTTATTGATATAAAAGCTACACACTATTGTTGTTTTGCGGAGTTTTATAAAGATATTATTAATTGAGTAGATATTTTATATATTAGAACGCGTTTGATATATTAAAAACATGATTATATCCAAGTTTTTTTTAAAATATTATTTAGTGATTTAATACCCTTTCTAGGCTAACTGAAAACAGAAGATTTCAACGGGATAACAACCTTTAAAAATAATATTTCTTACATTTGCGTTTTGTAAGTGGTGTAAAATTTCAATTTAACTGAAAAGCATAAAAATATATACCATATATCATGTTCTTTTCGCGAGTATATAATTTTCGTTGTGCAATGAATATCCACAAAAATATACTCTCTTTTAAATTAATACGGGGATTTCACGAGTTTCTGTGAAAACAATAAATTATCTGACAAAAAGAGTGGTCTTTCTTTGTTAGAAGAAAAACGCAAACATGTACAACAAAAGCGCTAACATTAGATTCACTAAAATCAGATTACCGCCAGAATCGCGAATTGCCATGCACGAAAATAACCTGATATAGAGTATGGCATTTTTGTTGCATTTGCGTCACTTAATGTTTACCTCGCTTTATATCTAAACACACAAATCATTGGTTATGTTCACCTCTCTTTGTATCTAAACATTTAACTAATCGGTTATTTAACATACCATCATTACATTTCTAACCGGTCATATTTACAAAGCATCACATTTAGCAACGTCAATGATTGGCTGGGGTTTACTCATCATTGCCTCTTCGCCGCTGATTATGTTTACCTCCCTTTTGTTTCTAAACACGCAAATCATGGGTTATGTTTAACTTACCCTTGCATCTGTCCAAATCAGGGACTCGTTACTGAACAAATAGCATGACTGCCCGTAAGTAATCCAGTTGTCAGGACAATCTAAAATAAAATAAATGCATGTAGATTGCATATTCAAACACATATATGGGCGGTAATTTGAATGAAAAGTATGCAGTGTATTATGAAAATAATTCTACGCCATGTTACAACACGAACACGTCCTCGTGGTTGTTATTAGTCACTGTATATATAACCACTATCGTTCCAAATTGAAAAAAAAAACATCCAAAGTAAATGTTGATTATTCCGTGCACTTCGATTCGCAGAATCATCGATATCGGCGAAATATTCTGATTTACAACAACAGGGCCGACACAATACGATTTTGACTTACTTGTCCGTTTCTATCTGAAGCATTTCTTAACATATCCGTATGATATTTATATAGCATATTCTTGAAAATCATCACTTGTTCTAACAGGCTGTGGGACAACCTGCGCAATATGGACTTATGGACAATGATTTTGTGGGCCCTGTAACAATTCCTTTTTCAATGAATTAAACGTCTGTCAATACCAGACAACGAAAAAAAAACCGGAAACAAACAAACAAAAAATACATCTGTATTGAAAATTACTTAACGTTGCCTTTTTAAATGTCTGAAAATTAAAGAAAATATATTTAATGCAGAAGCTATTTTCTATTTTACACCGTGTATATCTAGTAACTCAGGAATGTGCAAATAACGTAAAAGTAACGCCGAATCCATGCAAAGCTATGGCCAAAACGAGTAATACGGTCAGTAAGTACGGACCAAAATATTTTATTGTAAATCAATCAAAAGAAATGTATAGAGAGACATTATACTTTTAACAGTATAACAAATAATTCCTGGAATATGTTTACTTTTAAAGATCAATCGTGAGAATGACGACCTGACTACCATTTTCAAGGCGACTTTTATGTTTCGTCGAAATAAGTAAGTACAAGAACGAATTTAACTTCAACTTAATTTTTCTTCATATTTGCTTTATCTTAGATATTTGTCAAACTTCTAGTGTCATGTAATTCTGGAACTAGTGTCATGTATTTCTGGAAGGAAGATGATAAGATAGTAATCAGCTTCTTTTAATGAGGCAACCACCGTTGCTCTGATGCATCGCACAATCTAATTAAAATCAGCTCATAATTAACGCTTGAGATCTGACGGGCACCAACAGCAGGTCACCTTCTCGTGACCTTTCAAACAGTTAATCATCGGCGAATTTTATCAACTTTGAAAGCGATGCGATTTCTAGTTTAAACCACTGGGAAACCAATTCTGAGTTGGTAATATTCACTATTTCTGGAACCAATATGTCGTTGTCAATATGACCGACAGGTAAACTGGCAAATCAGTCTTGCCCATTAAAAATTAATCTGTTATTTCCAGTTTATTTGTTTCAAATTTCTTCAAACCTTTTTTTTCTAACAAAAACAGTTTGATTTACTTCCACGGACAGCAATATTTCAATACTTTGTCAAATGCGCTAATTCATTCAATTTGATGTACCATAAAACAGAATTGGTTGATTTATTTTCCGTGGTGCTTGGAACGGCCATAGAATTACACAATTCCTGTGTTATTTGCACATTTATGCGGTACTGTATATACACGTTGTTTTAACTTTACACACCTGGTATTTTTGTTGTTGTTTCTTGTGCAGATGAGCTTGAAGAAGGACTTGTTGTTGAAGTTGTAAATGGAGTCGTTACCTTTTCATAAGTTGTCTTTGTATCCTCTAATGTTTGTGTTGATGATGTAGAAGATGTTGACCCATTTGCTAAATCTGATGCCTTTGAAATTGTGCTACTCGCTGCCTCTGTTGTTAAACTTGAAGTTGTCAAGATACTGCTTTGCTCTGTAGCGTGTAATGTTTTATCTGTAACGGATGAAATTGTACTACTCGCTGCCTCTGTTGTTAAACTTGAAGTTGTCATGATACTGCTTTGCTCTGTCTTTAGTAATGTTGTATCTGTAACGGATGAAGTTGTACTACTCGCTGCCTCTGTTGTTAAACTTGAAGTTGTCACGATACTGGTTTGCTCTGTAGCGTGTAATGTTGTATCTGTAACAGATGAAATTGTACTACTCGCTGCCTCTGTTGTTAAACTTGAAGTTGTCACGATACTGCTTTGCTCTGTCGTTAGTAATGTTGTATCTGTAACGGATGAAATTGTACTACTCGCTGCCTCTGTTGTTAAACTTGAAGTTGTCAAGATACTGCTTTGCTCTGTAGCGTGTAATGTTTTATCTGTAACGGATGAAATTGTACTACTCGCTGCCTCTGTTGTTAAACTTGTCATGATACTAGTTTGCTCTATCGTTTGATTTGTTGTATTTGTAACGTGCTTTTGCACAAGCATATATCCATCTGGGATTTTCAAGGTACTCAAATGTGTCAAGTACACAAGGCTTAACACTCCAAACACTATAATGGCATCGAAAATCAAGGCAGAAACTACTAAAAATGTAGAAGTGTTTACGTGATTCCTACCACTAAATCTGTTTACCCTCATGTCTGGAAGGTCTTGTTTTTCAGGATCTTTCGATCTTGAATGATGTTTTCTGGCGTCACTAGAATCAGGTTTATCATTTGTTTTATGTGTCCTCTTGTCTAAAGTATCTTGCTTTCTATGATCTTTTGTTTTTGTAGAAGGTTTATTAGCATGATCAATAACATGTCTATCATCGTGTTTTATCCTATCCCTCTTCTCTGCATCATATTTGGAAATTCCACCCTTTTTATATCTCATTGGTGATTCTGTTGTGGTTTTATCTCCTGAAGTTTCCTGATTTCTTTCCATTATACTATAATATATTTATTGAACTTTGTATCCTACCTCGTGGGTTTCTTTATACAAATCACTCCGTCTCCTATAGCCTGAATTAATCAATATTTAAATACAGATATTATACAGAGAATGCTTATTACTTTTTGGTTCAGTTTTTTTCTTTGTAACTTTGATCTTAGTTACCTATTGATAATCATGGCAATGTAACAAATAACATAAAACGAAAACATGTACAGTCAACACAAAGACTCCCGGTTAAGACTTCTTTTTCAAAAAAAAGGTTCACCCATTCACTCAGTCACGGGGAAAATCACGCCGTTCGTTACCCAAACAAACAAAATGGCGGATGCAACCAAAAAGTAGGTATTTCCCTTTTTTCTCTGAAATTCGTGATGTTCTAATGTAAATGTACATATAATAACCTTCTCTACAATTTTCCTGGCACAAAGGATTTTATTTTATGATGTTTCGTCCCGTACTTCATCTGAAATGCGCGTCACCAGATTTGAAGCGAGAGAATTTTCCACCGGTTTGATAATGCGTTATCATAGATATTTTGTGCGCCATACGTTATCATTTCCGAAAATGCTCCGATATTAATATTTTCAGCGGTTATTCTAGACAGAATGGGCATGAGTGCTTAGATGACGACATATTACATTTTTTTAAAGTCAGTGGTTTCATATATGTAAACGAAACAGTGAATTTTAGAGAAGAAGCCGTACGTTACCACCTTTACATTAGAACATCACGAATTTCAGAGAAAAAAGGGAAATACCTACTTTTTGGCTGCATCCGTCATTTTGTTTGTTTGGGTAACAAACGGCGTGATTCTCCCCCGTGTCAGTTATGGACAGAAAAAATATCGCAAAAAAATTAAGTGTAAACACGGTTTTATAACTTGACAGATGCATGACGTTTTGTAATTGTGAAAAATATAAGTTGGCATGTCTTTTCTATGACTTGTGATGAAGTTGAAAAATATTCAATTTACCAACAAAAGTTTTAACAAGAGCTGTCGGTAGGACAGCACGCTCGACTATTCTAATTGCTTGATAGTAAAAGAGCCTTGATAATGTTAATTTTTTTAAGTTCACAAAAGGGCTAATTTTTTTTTTATAAATTCATGTTATAGGTCTTAGAGAGAGTCTAATTATACAGTATTGGCTTGACTATTTGGAAGGTAATGTCACAAGGGTGCTTTATTGAGTATAATGATACTAATTACCTATGAATACATAAAATTGACAGAAAAGGTACAAAGGCTTGTTATTAAGATGTTTTATCAAGTAAATCACTGCTTTATTATTACGAATGCATAAAATTGTCCCAAAAAAGGCACAAACCCTTAAGTAGTTATGGAGATAACAGCTTACAAGCAAAACTTTACCATGAATTTTTTAAGTTGAAAAAAGGAAGAAAAATCACCCTAAATGCAAGATAGAATTATGGATCTTTGTCAGTGACCTACAATTCTGACCCAAAATGCATATGTGAAGTTTTAAATAAATATCTTTAATAGTTATTGAGATATGTAAAACTTGCATGTAAACATTAACCAAGAGACTAAGTAGAAAAGGGGATATGAATCAGCCTTAATGCAAGATAGAGTTATGGAACTTGGTCAGTGACATACAATTATGACCCTCAAATTATAACCCTAAGTACATGTGTAAAGTTTCAAGTAAATATCTTTGAAGACCTTTAACCTTTAACCAAAATCTCTAAGTTTCAAAGGGGCAAATAATTCTGCAAATATTGCAGACAGAGATATGCAATTTAGCAAAATGATGTACCTTGTTACTATAAAAAAGTATTGTAAATTTCAAATGAATATCTCAAGCAATAATTGAGATATTTGAGTTTACAAAAAAACTTTACCCAAAATTTCTAAGTTTCAAAGGGGCATAATTCTGTCAGTATTGTACGCAGAGTTATCCAATTTGTCAATCTGATGAACCTTGTTACTATAAATAAGTATTGTAAGTTTCAATTGAATATCTCAAGCAATAATTGAGATATTTGTCTTTATAAAAAACTTTAACCAAAATTTCTAAGTTAAAAAGGGGCATAATTCTAACAATATTGTAGATAGAGTTATCCAACTTGTCAATCTGATGTACCTTGTTACTATAAATAAGTATTGTATGTTTCAATTGAATATCTCAAGCAATAATTGAGATATTTGACTTTACAAAAAACTTTAACCAACGCAGACGCCGACGCGGACGCTGACGCCGACGCCGGGGCGACTACAATAGCTCTCATATTCTTCGAATAGTCGAGCTAATAATTATATTAATGCAAGACATTGACCTTGAACCCAGTGACCCAAAACTTCATCCAAACTTAAACTTAGATATTTTTCTTGTAAATATGTGACATGGGAAAAAATACAAAGAAAGGCAAGATAACTTTTTACTAAATATGAAGACATATGTTCATTAATAAAGGCTGTATGTGCAAAAGTGTAAAAATCTATCGTTAGCACTGGTGACCTTGATACAACTTACTCCTTATTCATTCCAAAAGAGAACCATGCAATTTATCATTCTTTCCTTCCAAATATGAAAAACATAAGACGAAAAATAAAGGCTGAATATGCAAATGTGTAGAAATTTATAATTGGGACCAAATAAAATAAGATTACACCTGTAAGCATCTATTTTTGACATTGGTGACCCTGACCTTGATCTAATTGACCCCTAACTAAACCAAAGGGAAGAGGACCTCCGTATTAAACATGAAAGACATCAATTTAAAACTAAAGGTTGTATGAGCAAAAATGTTAAATTTATTTTTTACAACGATGGCCTTGACCCAAGTAATCCCTTATTTCACAAAAAGAGGACCATTAAAGATATCCACCTATCAAATATGAAAGATATCTATAAATAAATGAAGTAATTATTAATCCAACTTGCCAGAATAGATTAACCACACAAGGTTCTATTTACAAAGTGATAAAAGGGGAATAACCGAGAACAAGGGCAACATTGTCGCAAAATACGCCCGTCACAAAAACTTTTGACAGACATGTGGGCATTTAAGATATACATATGGGAGATAATGCTATGGGCAATATCCGGACAATATCTGGATATTTTATCATCTGTAATGACCTTATAAAAATATTAATCTAAATTACATGTGTCACACTTGAAGTCATGATAGTAATCATTTGTGTTACAATCCACCAATAAATGATGACTAAATGATCCCTGTATACATCTTCTGTTTTATCTTAACTTTGACCTCTCTATGTGACATTGACTTTCGGTAGCAGGGACAGGATTATGTGCGCAATAACAGCCTCACGATTGTGAAAGATTATTTGTGCAAAAGTTCATTTTAAATAAACCGACATGAATGTAAGGACGTTTTGCTCCAAACAAGCAGTTATCAATGACTTTAAAGTGTGACCTTAACCTTTTACCTATAGACCTGGTTCATGCAAGTGGGACTGTGTCTAATAGTGGCGAACATTCTTAAAGTTTCGTTAGAATCCAATCATGCATGCGATATGCTTTGGACAAAGTCTTTATATTTTATCATCCTTAGTGACCTTGCATATATTTAAAAAAATATATAAATCACATGTTTCACAGCTGTAGTCATGATGATGACCATTTGTGTTTCAAAATGGTCCAAATACACATTTTCATCTCTTCATCTGAACTTTGACCCCTATTGTGACCTTGACCGCAGGGACCTGAATTTTGCACGCGACAATTTGGCGAAATTGCCTTACTATATTGAACATTTGTGCATGCACCCATTGTTTTTTTCGGACAAGCGTTTTTCAATGACCTCAAAGTGTGACCTTGACCTTTGACCTAGAGACCTGGTAGGGAATGAACATTTCAATGCAGTTTCATTAGAATCCTTCAATGCTGTAAGAGATATGCTCTGGACAAATCTCTATATTTTATCATCTTTAGTCACCTTGACTGCAGAGACCTGAATTTTGCACGCGACACTTGTGCCACTAATGACATTAATTTTGTGCCAAATTATATTGAAATCCCTTTATGCATGTAGAAGTGTTGCTCCGGATAAGCGTTTTTCAATGACCAAGTGTGACCTTGATCTTTGACCTAGAGACCTGGTTTATGTACGCGACACAGCTTTTCATAGTGTAACATTTCTATGACGTTTCATTAAAATTCCTCCATGCCTGTAGGAAATATGCTCCGGACACATATAGGACGCCGTCCGCCCGCTGGCAAGACCGCCCGTCAAAGGGAAGGGGAACTATAATACGACCCGTTTTTTTCAAAAGAATGGCACAGTTACATAACTTGGCAATATCATGTACTTTTTGTTGATAAGTAATTATAAAGCCGCTTTAAATTTAAAGTGCTCAAAGGACAATAACTTTGAATAAATTGGAGCCATAGTTATGTAACTTGTTCAGATAATGTACCTAGAGTGTAACTAATGAATACATTGTTACAGACAGAACTTAATAAAAATCCAACTTGTCGTTAAGAATGGTTAACCTGTTCAGTCGAATGGTTAAATTACTATATGCTCGGGAGCATAATTATTTACACTGGAATAAGTATACAAATGTTTGATTTCTTTAAAATTGACTTTGCAATCTGGGTATTTAAAAATTAACTTACATCTTCAAGTCTGGGTATTTAGGTCATGAACCTACAAGCGGGGTAGGGTGAATGAGGGCTTGGGTGGAGATATTTGCTGCTAGTGAATATCATGAAAAAATAAAGCATGACTTATTGTGATAAATAAAACATGACATGTCCGCTGACTGCGCGCTCAAATTTTCTCAGTGCTGGATATTTTCCCAGTGCTGTATTTAGGTACGCTTACTCGCTTATAATGTAATGGAGAAGCACGACAAGTCTATAAAAGTCTTTAAAGCAGTACCGGCATGCGAGCAATTCCCGTACAAAAAATCGTAGTAACTTAAAAATTATTCTTTATTACGCTCACTCACTAAAAAATTGAACGTTGTTCAACAATATTCGGCTCGTCACACAAATCAAGGACATTCCATAGACATAACCCTTAGATAACTTATGAGGCCTCATATAGGGTACCGAAATTACTGTTGTACAGCGTCCACCGGATATAGCACCTAAAAACACCGAAAACGAAAGTAGAAAGCTGCACAACGAGTACACCCAAGGTAATGTTTTAACTTATTTCTTCATCATAACTTCATCGATTTGTCCAAACTAAACAATTTTGTGAAGCTTAATGATTCTGGTTTTAGAGCAATATTTGCTTTTGTCTGCACATTGACTACTTTTTGTTAACTTGGCGAAAAAGTGTAGCGTTTTTGTTGACATGTGCGAACAATGTTGATATTTACCACTAAATCAAGCCCAAAACGCATTTGCTGTATCAAAATTCGCCGTTTTACACAAATTATAATCATCCCTCTACTTATATTTGAGTTTACACCCTTCAACTCGAGCTGCTTTTAACAAAATTTGCAAAAATCTGCCTTGCCTTGTGTACTAGCAAAGAAAACAAATTTAAGTGAACGGGGTGTAGTAGTTTAATGTACAGGGTTTAGTAGATGTGTACGGTGTCTAGCAGTCACATATTTATAAAGTATAGTCTTTTTTTATTATTTTTAATTGGAAATAATCTCATATCAGACTAAACATGGATAGGTTAGAGGACGATACAGAGGTACTTGTTAAATAATTTATGTTTTTAGTGTTTTTGAGCCTAACAGTATAGCTGCGTTTAATTTTTATTGTCATACCATCACAACCATCAGCTGAATAGTGTCTGTCGGTATTTATAAGACATGTTGAGGAGTCTTCTAAACCAACTCGCTGAATGGAGATGGTCCGAATGGGGATATATTTATATATATGTGTGTATAACTAACCTACACATAAGGTAGGAGGTCGAAAATTGATTAAAAGATAATGCAGGACTGTCATTTTCTACAAAACGGCATTAGCACTGTCTTCTATAAAACAGTTTTAGCCGCCTTATATAAGCTATTAGTCGGCTTAGAAGGTGCCGAATAGACTCTTTAAATGTTTCATGTCTCTCTGCACGCTCTGTACATTGGTATGGCAATCTTGAAATGAAAACATAAAATACCATCATTATCATCATCGTTATCATCATCATTGAAGAGTCATCATAATCATTTTCAGAAAAAACAGCAGCATATAAGCGGCAGCATTGTATTTATTAAACTGAATATCGAAATCACAAGTGAGGTCACCCGAGTTTGACTGCAAAAAAATATGAAGGACTTTATAGCCAGTAATGTAGTATTTCCACAAAGATAAATCTAATGATTAACCTAACTAATCAAAGCGGATATTTTACCAAAGCTCATTATCAAATGTTTGTTTTTCAATGAAGCCTTAAGACCGGTGACATAATAAACAAATATAACATGTTTAGATCAAGTTTAGTTCACAATGCATAACACGAACATGGTTTGAAATTGTTTAAGTAATAGATTATGATATACCATTGCTGCGTTGACGATTTCTGGGTTTGCGTAAATTACCCAGCAGGCACATCAACGTTGTTTCAACGTTGAATTATGGTCAGATTTCAACGTTGAAATAAGGTTGGATTTATATTCGGATTTGAAAGTTGAAACAACGTTGAAATTTCAACGTTGATACAACGTTGCAGCTTCAACGTTGGCACAACGTCATTTCAACGTTGAAAACCCACCATACTTTAATTTTTGGATATAAAGCAAAGTAACCAAGTTTAACAAAATATCAAGACAATATTAAATACTTTAGATATTTTATTTCAAAAATACAGTTCAAGTGCAGATAAAATTCACTTAAATAGTTTTAAAAATTAAGCTAAATCTTAAGTTCCAATCTTTTCTTCTAGATCTTTCTGGGTATGTCAAGTGTTCGAGTACTTCTTTGGCTGTCTCTTACTGCTTCTGCAAATAAAAATAAGAAGTTTGTAGTTAAAAGTGACTTGGTCAATCTCATATTATACATATAATTACTCAACTAAGTGATTTGTTTTTATCTTAAAATGCTTTTATCTAAAATTTACATCATAAAACAGTATAGAAATTGAAACATAGCTAAGTTTGATATTGACAGCAAATACTGTATATAAGACAACAATATCTTTTTAAAAAGAAGTTATTTAAAAGTCTCACCTATGATTTGTAAGAAAAACTGCTCCCCGTCAGTTCCTTGCAGCATATTCCCAAGAAATTAACATTCTAGGCTCTAGCTAAGACCATTTTATGCAGCATCCTGAAACCAACAAACATGTAAATTTTATATTAATAATGTTACAGGAATATTCCGATAGAAATATATTTTAAGACAAGATAAATAAGTAGTTGAAAAATTTATACTTTGTATTGTAAAGAAATTCAAATATATAAAGAATAAATTTCAATTTAACAAACCTGACAGTCCCTTTCATGTTGAATGTATGGTATACAGGCTACAGCTGCAATACTCCAGGATCTGGAATATAAAATAATATATAATAAAATAGAAATAGATTTATTATTAAATTTACGACTATTAAACTTTAAAGTTTAACACTCAAATTTGTTATTTAACTTAATAATAATCACTATAATGTTTTTTTTTTCAAACTAATTAACACTGTATTATACTATCAATAAAATATAAACATAGTTATATATATTGACGAATCGTCTTGGGACGTAAATTAAGTGGGCCGGACTACTTTATAGGTTGATTAAATTCTAAATAGGATATTGTACAGACAAATATTTAATAATATGAAAAATAAATTAAAGAAAGACAAGATTTGTAAAATCATAAATTGCCAATCATGCTTACAAGGCCTACCGAACCCAAATCATTCAATTTGGTCGCGAAAACGTGTCAAATCAACTCAATCATGTGTTTATATCTCTCATTTATTTCATAAAATAAATTAAAGTAGAATTTAAAGAATGAATAATAATATTTTAGAAAATAATCAGTAAACTAAAGTAAAACATAACGGTAATACCTTCGAAATCCAAATAAATTGCCAATCGTGTTGTTTTCAAATTTTCCAAACAGCGCCACCATTTGCACGAACGATAATCATAGACAACAAACAAAATCATAGACCGCAACAATTACTTCCCCTGACCAGCGTTATTTTATAAACGGGGTTTTGACTAATATCAATTTATTAATTAATATTATTCATAAAGAACCAAAAAATAAAACAACAAACAACAAAACATATTAACTAATATTTAAAGCGTTAATAGAAAGTGAAAAATTATTTCCAACTTTATTTGTTTAATATTTTTGAATATACGGAAAAAGATTGTAACGCAAATTTTCCTGACAAAAATCACTTACAGACTAATTCAATAAAGGAATAATATCACAAAATTAGTGGTATAAAAGTTTATATAATGATTAAACTAAATGTAAAACTTCGACCATAAACAACGTTGAATCAACGTTGTATATACATTGGCAATATATCCGTATGGTCGTCCATAGTTGAATATTGGTTGAACAACGTCAAGACCATATTTCAACGTTGTTTCAACGTTGAAACAACGTCGAGTGCCTGCTGGGTATATTCGATCTTCAAAACTGAAAATTATACCATAGTCTGGGTATGGTATAATTTACGGTTATTAGGAATTATACTTGGAAGAATTTTACATAAGAAGCGCTGAAGAGCTATAGGTTAAGACAAATTATAGAATTTTCTGTTCATAATGTTCTACTAAATATGGAATGAAATTGTGGTCTTTTGAGTTTTACATTTACCCTATTAACTTAATTATAGTCACGCATAAAAAGTGGTATAGCAGGACGGAAACTGTTTACTGCAATTAATATACATGTTCAATTGCGTAACACGTTGACAATTTAATTAAACATTTTCATCCTTAATAAAATTAAAATCATTCACTTCACAATCCCTGATCCCGACATAAATCGTTTTCTTCATCAGCGCACGTGTATATGCTCTTGTACTGAATATATTTTGCAGAAAATGACATTCGTTAACCTACTACACCCCGTACAATCGCTATCAGTTTTCCATCTACACCCCGTACACATCCGTGCTAGACTCTGTACACAAGGCAAGGCAGTTTTTCGCAAATTTTGTTAAAAGCAGCTCGAGTTGAAGGGTGAAAACTCAAATATAAGTAGAGGGATGACTATAGTTTGTATTAACGCAATAACGGCGGAATTTGATACAGCAAATGCGTTTTGTGCTTGATTTAGTGGCAAATATCAACATCGTTCGCAAATGTCAACAAATACGTTACATTTTATCACCAATTTAACAAAATGTATTTAATTTGCAGGCAAAAGCAAACACTGCTCTAAAACTAGACATATTTAGCTTCACAATATTGTTTAGTTTGGAAAAATCGATGAAGTTATGATGAAGAAATAAGTTAAAACATTGCCTTGGGTGTACTCGTTGTGCAGCTTTCTACTTTCGTTTTCGGTGTTTTTAGGGGCTATATCCGGTGGACGCTGTACAACAGTGGAAATTATCCATTAGCATGAAGAGAAGTATTTCCCGTACATAAAATATAACCCTTTATAATTATACAATGTTGTTATATCAGACCTATTTTTTATTTATAATTGTTGAAAAAACCATTTTCCCAGAGGTAAATAGATGTATATGAGTAATGTAATCCTTGAGTTTTGCTACATTATCAAATTCTTAGAGATCGTATATTTCATTCGCACTCAACAGTACATTCACATATTGTCCTTTTTATTTATTTACAAGAGCACATTTTCTTGAAATCGATAAACAAACTTTAACGTCTTTAAATTATAAATTTAATTTTATAGATCTAACGTTAGCTAGATCTATCAAGAAGAAACGACATGTTGACCTTTACTGTCCATTGTTTTGATTTAGATATGAGTTCGATCGTGCAGTTAAATTAAAATACGTAATAAGTAAAATACGTACCTGCGCAATCCAGTCAGAATTAACCGTTAATTCTGACTGGACTGCGCACGTACGTATTTTACTCTACCTGTGAATGATTATTGATAAACTTACGGTAATCCAACGGTGCTTTTCAGGGTCATCACGATTTGGAAAGAAAATATACAAGTTTGTGTTATCGCTACTAGATCTAGATATAATAATAATAATAATAATAATAATAATAATAATAGGGGCCTAATAGAATCATAATAATAATAAAAGATCTATTCTAACACGACCCGCATTTTGCCCTATTGAACATAGAAGAACCGAAAGTGTGTATTATTATGCTATAAAATCACAGTTTGACGTTCTATATTTAGATATGTGACGTAATCGTTATACACGTGACGTAACCACTGAAAATGTGACGCGCTGAAAATAAGTACGGAAACAAATCAGGCGCAGTTTATCTAATTATCATGTACGGCAGCATTTATTTGTTGACGCCGTGTTAGAATCGAAATAATATATCCAAATCGGTGATTTTATTGCTTGATAACATCACTGTTTGTCGTTCGGATGCGCATCATTACATCCTCGGGCTACGCCCTCGTGATATAATTCCCCGCATCCGAACTCCAAACAGTGATGTTATTGACAATAAAATCACAGTTTGGAATATATTATTTCTTAAATAATAATAATAATAATATAATTATAATTATTATCATTATTAATATTGTTATTATTATTATTAGATTCTAGATCTATTAGAAAAGAAATGATAAAATAAAGAAATACCAGACAAATGCATCTGTTCCAATTTCCAACGAGTAAAGTTTTAACCTGTGTTTACACATTCTTGACGTCACTGTATTGAGTTCCTGGAATCGAGTCGTCACAGTACCGGGTATACAGTTTAAACGCTGATTGAACGGATGCCTTTTTTCGTTTAAGAAAGTAGATCTATCTCTATAGTAGATCTATCTCTAAAGTCTATATGAATAATTTTTTTTTACCGTTTGCCCCACTTTCTTATCCAATCAAATGTTCCATTTTTTTTAAAATATATTGCATACACTATATACCGGGACTAGTGTATGTGGAAAATAAGTTGACTTATTATAACAGGTATCTGGCAAATATGACGTAACAGATATGGGCGGAGTTTTAAATTAGACAATGAATGTAGCATGCGAATAAAGTAAACAAATAAGAAAGCGATTTCATACGGTTATTTATCAATCCAAGATTTTACATTATTGTATAAAAAATATTGAAACAGTATATTTCCTATGCCCAAATTGTAATAATTCAGACATTAGAAAACAATTTGTAGCTGATCACTGAAATAATAGATATGAAGTGAGAGAAATTTCAAAATTCGAAACTAACACATATCTTTAAAAAAATCATACAGAATATACATTTTTCATAATTCCATGACAAACTTTTTTTTCCACATTTTGTAAAAATCTCCACTCTTTTAATAATAGTTGACTTCGACGTCAACTCGCGCATGCGTGAAGCAGATATTCTGAAGTAGAGAGAAAAAAAGGATTTTCAGTTTTAACAAAGTTACGTTTAATGTCGAAAATACCGTTGTAGCTTTGCAGCAATGTTTAGTAAAGTTGTTGGAGGAAAGAATTCTCCATTTTTTCCTTTCAATTTCACAGATGAATCGTTGCGACCAAAAATCCATTTCTGCACATGAACGGAACTGCTCTAAATCAACGGGAATAGGATAACCAGGCTCTTGCTTAGTTTCCGGTTGTAGGTTGCGGTTTGCAGCCCAATCCCTCCAGACGTTCACTGTCCAGTTGTTGTTTTTCGTTGTATTATAGGGCACTGTATTTCTGTTTCTTCTTAACGTCATCCAGACGACAAAAGATTTTCAAATCGGCCTGCAAATATCAAAGAAATCACTTAAATGTAATTTTCAAAGTTTTTTAATAATTGCAATGGCAATTTAGGCAGATTAACACGTTATGTTTGAATATTTTACCGTCATCTACTTTGAGGTTCGGTGCAAGCTGCCCGCCTGGTCATGTTACAATTTGTATTTTCATTCAAATAATGATGCAGTTAGATATTATTATATTGCGAGAATTCATAAAATATTTACCTGCTTGTGTCTGCATCTAAATCCTGCATATCAATATTAAGCAACCGTGACCACATCAGAACATTCGATAGGAAATGGTTCAAAAATATGATTCTTGTAAAAGTCATCATCTATATTCATTAAATTCATGTCAAACATCGCAGGATTGCTCCATGATGACTAATGATGTAAAATACATAAAAACTGCAAGACTTTGATTGACAGGTCAAAACACTCCGACCATGTTTTGGCCTGTCAATCAATACTATTTAAGGCGGGGCTCGTATTACAACAAACGCTGTACCGGCACTTCATACGTGACTTATTCCATGAAAGTGGGTCAAACGGTAAGCCAGTTACAGTTCATATTTTAAAAAATATAGAACTTATTGCTGCGCTCCGCTACGCTACGTTGCAATAAATTCCATATTTTTTAAAATCTGAACTATAACTATTACATAAAACTTTTGTTTTAAACATTTTATGATTAAAAAATATAGAAGCTAGTATATCAAACGTTTGTGTTTGTATAGGCCTAAACGTATGAAGATAAAAATATTTAGATCTATCATTCTCGGTGGTGTTTATCGGCTATCTAACACCGCCACCGTGATGCGTAAACATTGAGTCACTGACCACCATTTCATCACTAAAAGTAAAAGGCTGGTGGGCCGCAACCTTAAAATTTTTTTTATGAAAACTTCTTAAAAATCTTTAATAATCAAACGTGCGATCTCTTTATTTTAGAAAGGGCTTAGATCTACTTGATCTGAATTCAGTCTGACTTCCTGTAAAATTAACAGGGAGAAGAATATCCATTGTTCAAAAGTACAACCTGAAATCGGAGAATCTGATTGGTCATTCTAAAATAAGATGTAAAGGATAGTTCTTACCATGCTAAAATAGATTGTAAAGGATAATTCTTACCATTCTAAAAACAGTATTTACCATTCTAAAATAAAATTTCAAGGATAGTTGTTACCATTCTAAACTTAGAAGTAACCAGTTTTACTTCGGACGAGTATCTTTGTAATGATACTTCTTGTTTTCACCTTGCTGCTGTTTATCATCCCACAGGCAACAGAATTCTTCATTTTCTTGCAATTGATTTTATCCATCGCTTATTTATCATCATTATTATTATTATTTTATTTTTATTATTACAATTATTATTTAAAACAGTGTTTTTGCTACGGTTATACAATAATTAAAATATATATGGGTAAACAACATTCGAATTCAAGAAGCAAGTAGTATACTATACATAGTCATGCCGGATACTAAGATTATGGGCAGATTTTAAGGTCGCATGTTTGAGAAATTAATCGGAATATTCGGAATAACATAGTTACATTCTTCAAAAACTGTTCCTAATTTTTATATTTGATTTTCTTTTTAATTTCCATGAACTTTAAACGTACATGTGAGTGTTCATTTACAAAGACCAAACAGGCATGAGCCCAATTTTCATTTAGCTATATATAGTCTGCGTTTCGGCACCCTTTAAAACCGAGGACGAAGACACGATAAGTGAGCATATATATTATCATGTCTTAACCTTCGACTTTTGAGAGGCAAAGACACGAAATGGCAGAAATCAGCCACCCATGCATAAAATGTGTTTGTTAATATAATCGATTCCAAAAAGAAAACATGCAAAAAAACGCCCCCCCCCCCCTCGAAGAATAAACTACCCTATAAGTATGATTTAATTTTATTTCCGCTGAAGCAATTAAGTATACGTGCATTAAAATTGTTAATGTGGACTCCTTAAAGTTATTTTCCTTAAATCAGTTGTAAGAAAGATGAACAAAAGAGGGGTTTTATCTTAGTCCGTGTTCATTCAGTATGATTTGCGTAAGTTTAGTTTTAGTTTAAACTTATTTTAATGTTTCAATTTACAACATACACAAAGCATTTCAAATATTCTAAAAAAAATGAATAAAAAAACAGGATTACAATTAGAGATAATTGACATGTATAATGATAGCTAGACGCTTAAATCATTGAACCACTTTAAAGTATTGCGCTAATTTGAGCTCGCAAAAAAAACTTGTAACATCAATATAAGAAAATTTTATAACATACACTTTATACACTTATGATTTTGAAGTGACATGAAAGTGTGCGACTGAAGTAGAAACTTAACACATAAGTTGACAACATTATATACATAATTATATTTCTATATTTTTTATTTGTTTTCTAGAGCAAACACGGATTTAAAGTTGTCACAGGGTGAGAAAAATGTGCAGTCTGATAGGGACTCAAACCCTTGACCCTCGGAATACCGTTCCGCGGCTCTACCAATTGAGTAATCTGTCCACTTACATATCTTCTCCCTGAAACGGTGAACAGTTCTGAACCAGGACATTCACCCAGCAATAATGAAATTCGTCCTCGAATTTCTCAGGGTTTCCGGGCAATGTGTATTAAACTCTGAGCTATATACAGTCACGGTCCCCCGTTGGGCGCATAATATCACATCAGGTTGAGAAAAATGTATTTTATTTTTTTCTATTTTTATTTTATATTATAGTCTCATCAATGTGATACATTATATACAATATATCATAAATAAAAAGCATTTTAAAGCATAATTAAAACACACATTGTCACTCTCTACAGAGTTATAGGAGATCATGTTAATATCATAATACAAGTAAGATGGAGTTTTAAATTCACACATAATCTATATCTTGAGCATAAAACATGTATGATATTTCAATCTGTATGGGACATTCATGAGTGTAAAAAGAATGTCCTAGTCAGGTTCCGGATAAGTTTAAGTAAGAACATGGATATATATAAGATGTAATTTAGTGTATGATTACACAATATGTGATAAGTGAAGACATGCATATACAGGACATAATTAAGTATACATGTACATGTTTATAGGGAAGGTGACCAAAAGAACATACATGTATATGATATGATCAAGAACATGTTTGTAAGGGACGTGACAATGTAAGAACATTAATGTATAGGATATTACAAGTAAGAAAATAGATGTATAGGACGTGACCAAGAACATGTTTGTAAGGGACGTCGTCATGTACACTGTAAATTTTGAGAACACTACACGTGTTTTACCAGTGTTTCACACAAAAACACTGACGTTTTCATATAAAATGCTTATGTTTTGTATACGTTTCAGTGAAAACACATATGTTTTATTCATGTTTTCCGTTCGATGCCCAGAAAACGGTGGTGTTTTCACAGGACAACCTAGAATATATAATTAAATAATTTTACATTAGTGAATGAGTTGAAGTCACGCAAGTGTTGTGAATAGGCCACATGTAAAAAAATAATGAGACAAAAACATCATTTGTGTCGGAAAATTTGTATATGCTTGTCATCCGGAAATCTGAAAACACGTGTTTCGGCCGACAACACTAAGGTTTAATCTGACAGCGGTTACTTCCCCTTAGTATTGATTATTTTTTTTTTTTATAATTAGAATTATTTTTGTACAATCCCCATATTAAAATATCTAGATCCAGAAACAAATTATGATGAATTCAATTACATAAAATATTTAATAATAAATAAATTCGAATCATAGCAGCCAGATGCTTGCGTGTAAAGAGTACGCTTCGATTGATATCTCCGTAAAGCGCCTGGCGATGTAGCACATTGTAGATCAGACGACAAAAACCGCCAGAAATTGTTTGCCTCATTTTTGTTGTTTCTTCCATAACAGATATGTACAACAGTTGCTTAAATAGATTTGTTAATATTTTTAACGTTTTTACAGGTGAATGGTTAGGTTTTATGTACTATATAGTCCATTTTCGCTTCGATAGACGAATTGAAACAGGTGGGTGGGGAATGCTGTTTACGTTACGTGATTAGATTGGTCAGTTATTTCTGTTTGTGTAAAAATTACTAAAACTGTTGGTGTTCTTTTTCACGGATTTGTATTCAAATCACTTTGGGGTAGTTTTAAGTTGTATCGTTTGTTTCCTTGTTAAGTATTAAAATAATTTAAATTTGTCTTTCAACTGGTCCACCAGGGCAGGAGTATTTCTGTCCACACACACTTTCTAACAACAAATTGAAGTAAAATCTTATTTACATTTAGTGATGTAGGAAATGGCGCATGATGTCCAATGATCAGCTATGGGATTGACTATGTTTATACCTGTCTGATAATGCAGGTATATAAATAAACAATTTTTATCTAGGGGCCCAGACTATTTTACATGAGTTATTTAGGCATTTCTTCTAGAAAGCTGGGGCCCTACCCAAAAGTTAGGACCATTGCGACTGGGTCCCTGTTATTTTATATCCCTGTAATGGAAGCACGATGGGCCGGGCAGGTGTTAATAATTGTCATTTAACAGTAACTGTATAAACCTTTTGATTGAAATTTCCTATAAACCCCCACCCCCCTAAATTGCTTTATTTTCAATATTTTATAAACTTTAAAATGAAAAGACAAATAAACATATATAGTTCTATATTATTATCACACATTTATAATAAATGTTCCTTTGTCAGGGTGCAACTATTCAGCTTTCTCTGGATTTGATTCTAATAATTCCATTAATTTCGATTTGATTATTGAGGCTAAGTTAACATTAATTTTATATAGGGAATACTTTAAAAATAATTTTTAACCACACTTAAACTTTATTTAGGACAGCAAACAAAAACATACTGAATAAAACTTTTAAACAACATAGCTAGAAAACAGAAACCATATCATGTTACATTCAACGTGTTTTGATTGGATAATCGAGAACATGTTGTCAAGTAAAGAAAACACTTATATTATATATAATATTTAAATATAAAACATTCAATTAATATCAGAAAGTCAAAGTGTTTTTCCCTACTTTGGAATGGTGCTGGTACAGTTAACGGTACCGGACAGATTGGGAAAAAATCCATCGGTTTGACTTTAATTGGGAATTTTATTTTAGATGCAAAATATTTATTGGGAATTTCTTTTATCCAGGGAGGTGATGAAAATTTTGCAGAATTACTAGTATACACTTTAAAATCATGTATTATTAACTTTAAAGATTATTTTTGCTGCTTGAGGTTGAAAAAAAAATTGATAATCTGTAACAATTGTACATAAATAATGTTTAGTAGGTGTGAAACATTAAGTACGAAATGAACTGGGTACGAATATCACTCATGTGGTTTTACTTGGTTTTTATCGTATATCACTTATCAATACGGAAGGCTCCGAGGCATGCATTACTGTTTTTAGAGGAAATTTTCAGTGTTAAATTTGGAATCTATCAGTCATGAATTGGAAAATTTGCTGTCTATTTTCTATTGGGAACGGTGCCGTTTTCCGGTATCAGTTATATAAGGAAAAACACTGGGTTGTTGTTAAGATTTTAGTCATTGACTAGATTTCTACCAGAATATTTTTGTTTTTACTCTTCTTGTGCAAGTTGTGGTTATAGAATGTGATGAACATATTGACTCTTACTTTGTAAAATGTTCAGATACAAAGACAGTTGCTAAAAAATATCAAGATCTCAAGTTTGTTTTGCCCCTGTCTTGCATATCTGTAATGGAAGAACAGTCATTATGGATAAATTAATACAGGTACTTCTAAAAGTTTTAATTTTGGGGACTGTCGATCACATGTTTCGTACAATTTTTTCATAAATTTTTTTAACAACTAGATGGTTTAGTAAAAAAATTTTTGGGGGAAAACCTAAAGGGAAAGAGAATTCTGTACTTGCAAACAGTCTTTAAAACCCTTTTGAAAAAGGGAAATATTTTTACAATCAGCACAAAATTACACCAGTTTAGGGTTTTGTGTCAAAAGGGAATCTCAGAAATTTTTTAGAATATAAAGCCTTTTATAAGAAAAATTTTGAGGTTGACTACTTTTCAGCCCCAGTTGATGGTGTAAAAATTTTTGAAGTTGGGGACGATGCAAGTAAAACCATATGTGAAAAGAAAAAAAACATTTCACAGTTTTCTGCTTTTTTCTTTGAATTGTTTTTTAAAAAAAGTAAATTTGATTCTACCCTTTCTGTGTTAATTTTTATTACATTTGCAAAATTCAATAATCATTCAGTCATTAGTTTCCTAATTGCAAATAACTATGTTCCTTACACTTTGATTTTCACAAACATTTACAATGGTAATAATGTTAATATATTTTCACTTTTTGTTTGCAAATAAATTGATATCACCGTATAAGAAAAAATTAACAAAAGTAGATCAAACCACACTTTTTCACAATTAATAATTCTGTTAAACAGTAAACAAACTTACTTGTGAATTATTTTGATTTTCTTAAAGAAAAGAGAGCAGTTTTGTCAAAAATTTTAATTTTAGTTCTATTATTGCTGTTGGATCCCTTTGTATTGGCAGATAAATATTCATGAATATAAATACGGATGTCATCTATATAAAATCTTTTGATAGCCTACCAATAGCATTAAATTGTTTATGTAAATGTGTGTTTTTAAAAGAAAAAATCTGTGTTTGAAAATAATTCAAAAGTTTGATATAAATTCGATCTGTTGTATTGATACTATTTTCGAAAATAAAATAATTTTTTCATATTTTGTGGTGACAAAAAACAGTTGCGCAGGAGTTTGTTTTTGTGTGGAAAAATGTGACGAAAAGGGAAAAAAACGCCCTCCTTGAATATTCAAACTAATATTTGTTTTAGGAAGAAAAAAGCCATCCCTTTACATATTTAAAAAAAGTATTGTGTTTAGAAGACCAAAAAATTTTGGACCCGATTTTCCAAAAAAATGTTTAATGTTTGGGGACACCCAAAATGCCAACTTCAAAAACTTAAAAGCCCCAATGTTCCCCGCGACAAAAATTTAACACCATTTTAAGTTTGCAGAAAAAAAATTTTAATTTGATTTTCTATCTTATCAGTTGACTATAAAAATCTGATAAATAAATCAGCAAAAACCTGGATCATCCCATCCCCCCCTTATCCAATCAGATGTTTACTGTGCGTTCAATGGTTACCAAAGGTCCTATACTTCATTGAGTGGATAGCCAGGACCCAACCATGCAGGCATCTAGTCAGGTCTGAGTCTTTAATGGATGTACATCCTTACTGCAGGTTTATCATGCCATGGCTTAAATAATTTCAAAGATTAATATGTTGTACTAAAATTACAAAATCATTTTATCAATATGCATATTTACATGTCACATTATAACAAGTCTTTATAATGAGGTTCTTTCTAGCAAGTCATTTGGATATAATAAAGTTCAAAGATTAATTCCTAAAATGTGTAGACTATGAGTATGTATAAAAATAACCATGAATGGTTATTATTGTAATATTTACAGTATTGTTTGGATGTATAATCATAAATGCGACGTTTAAACTAACATGAGGTTGGTATTGACCCCAACAACCATGTTACATATTTGTTGCTGAACAGAACTTTTTCCTGAATGTGGAGGAAAATACACTAAAAAAATTAACTAAGAAAAAAAAAGAAATAATTTATAAATTACATCATATATGAGCATACACAAATGGCTGTTAATTGTGTCATAAATTGCATATTAAACATTAATAGTTATAAAAATATTTCGAAAGTGAAATTTAAAGGCAGGTGATCTATGCTGTTTTGCTACATTTCCTTTTTTAATTATCATATGATTATCTATAAGCTAATTATAATAATTGTTTTTCTTTTTTTTCAGATGTTGTTGGAAATTAAATTAATTCTTGCAGTAGGCCACATCCAACCATTTGTTGACAATCTAGAGATATAATATTGTTTGAAGCAGTAGCTACACTTAAACCTGGAGGAAAAGAGGTATGAGTTAAGATTACTGTTACCCAGCAAACAAAAGACGTTGTACCAACGTTGTACTGACGTTAAACCCTGACGTTGGGTAAACGTTGGCAGAAGGTTGGATTTGAAAGTTTTTTAGATGTCAGAAACCGACGTCTATACAACGTCATAAAATGACCTTTATCCAACCTTTTCTGACCATAATCCAACCGTTTCTGACCATTATCTGACCATAATCCAACCTTTTCTGACCATTATTTGGACATAATCAAACCTTTTTCTGACCATAATCCAACCTTTTCTGACCATTATCTGACCATATGCCAACCTTATCTGACCAAATTTTCTAACCATGATTTAACCTCATTCAAAACTTTTGGAATACGATTTTTTTTTTTTTAATTTTAAAGCTCTTTAATAGGGTTAAAAATAAGCATTCTTATGATTTTAGCAATTTATTTTATACTCGGAATCACAAGTACAAAACAAGAAATGTGGTACTATATAACAAATGCAAGATTTACATAATATTTTTTGAAACTATTTAACTTGACGGTATGTACTTTAATAACGCTTCATGTATTTAATTAAGCATGTTAAAAACAAATCCTTACTTGAATATTAACACTGACATTTTATATAGCAAACATCCATGCATGTGTTTTTTCTTATATCACCACTGAACTGATCACCTGAGTTTGGGATTTTTTTCAATCATTATCAAACCTCACTAAATGTATATTTGTCTTTGTATTTATAACTGAATCTAGATCTGAATGTTAAATGGAACAATATTCTGAATATTTTGTTATAACTATAAATAGCAATGTTCATGTAACTTCATTAGTATTCTATTCTTTCTCTCCTCCACTAAGTCGATCCTGGGGCATCTTTAAGCGTTCACTTTTACGTCTCCAACCTGAGATCTTCATCACACTTTCTGAAATTAAAAAATAAATAATCAGTTAAAAGTGCAAAATTATCACTTTTACCATATTATAATTAAACGAAATTCTAACAAAACTCTCCAACTACTTAAAAGATACATGCACTTATTATTTTTAATTTAGTTTAAACCATGTAGTTTCGTTTACCTACTGTATATATCTATTAATTTTGATAAAAATGGCTTCGTGAAGAACTTCATTATAAAATCAAGGGTAATAAGATCACTGTATTTTCTATAATATTTGAAATATACCTGTCACAAAATCTTGGTAGGTTTTCATTTTTCTTTTCCTCTAAATATTTTCATCTTCCTCATGAACTTTTGACACATGTTGAATTATCATAATTTTCACAATCTGAAAGACGAAATATAATCGTTTTAGAATTTAACCATGTGGTGAAAGGATGTTTGTCTAATACAATAGGCAAAATCAAATTACTATTAATCTTAGTTAATTCATAAGCGCATGAAAAACTAAAATTAAAAAAATTACCGAATTTTTACTCCCAAAAAAATGATATTTTTTATTTTTTATTTTCAAAGTATTTTGAAAAAAATTATAAACATCAAAAAAATAGCCTTGATCTAAAGGTAGCACTTTTAAAAATATTTTTTACCTTATCCCACTTCATCACCTGTACTGATTTCGGGCGGGATTAGGGATAAAATTATAATGATGTTTAACAGCGTAATTTTCTTTGTTTACATGCAAAATTTTAAAATATTTAATACAAATTTTAGAAAACAAAAAGTTGGGGAAAGGAATTTGTGTGAAAAAAAAAGGGACATAACTCTTACTTTTTTAAGTTAAATTTAACTTTGTACAAACTGCTTGACCCCTAATATATAATTTTTAACCTTGTAAAAAAAAAGTTTAAAAAAAACCCCGTAATTTTGGGGATGATTTAAAACAAAAATTTTGTTGGACATAAAATAAAAAACAAATGTATTTTATTGTCTATACGTAAACAGTGTATGTTAAATCACGGACCTCAATTGTCAATTCAGGTCATTATTTTTGATAAAATAAATACTAGAATCAGCATTTTTATTAGGTAAAATAGGAAAAATGCAGAGTTTTGCTTATTCTAAAATCATTAAAGAATTAAGATATTAATCATTAATCTAATACTCGTAGCACTTTGGTGGATAGATTCATGACTTCTCCAATCTGCGTATTTATATAAACAAAATTTTGTACGGTATATCTGGGACAGAAAGATACTTTTTCATTTTTAGTCCCAATTTCTTAAAATCATGCCATATCATATCACCATTTCTAATTTTGATAAACAGTGAAACAGAAACAAATTGCCAAGCGCCGGCATTTTTCTCAAATTGACATGCAGGGAAAGTATTGCCCCGAAAATTTTTTTTTTTCACCATGTCATCTTTTTTAAACCATCTCAATCATGCTTTACGCAAGTTTAACTCCAGGAACATCATTTCCATTGAGAGAAATGTGAATAAAAGTATTCGTAACCATTATGTTGTATAATCTACATGTAGATTAACCAGTTTCCTTGTCCGAAACTTATCGCTATGTGGCTATTTTTAGAACAGGTCTCTTATCAGTGACGTAAACGATGCATATCTCAGATCGTTCCCTATTCACATGTTACTGTCATTTGTATAGATATCATCTCTGCCCAGCATGATCTGGTCTGCTAAGTGTATATAGGACAGACTGGCTTAGTGTAAAAACGTTTTATTATACGAGCATACAACTTGTTGATAAGCAGGCTAATTAACAAACTATTACTTTTATTGATTTATAACTATGATAATGTGTTTTCTGATTGATAATATGTTGTTTGATTACATTAATAAAAAGATAGCTAGTCAAATACAATGTGCTTTCAGATATATCTTACAAAAGTCGTATCATTTACATGTATCAAATGCCATGAATCATTATCATAATACATGTATAAGAAACACATGGTATGCTTACAGTATGGGTAAAGTACTACATTAAACAACGAGTAGTTTAACAACTGCACAGATATCAAAATCAAAACTGCATTATTACATGTGTAAATGACTGGCCCCCTCATATAAGTGAAATTCATGTTGATAAGAAATAAGAGGAAATTTTATTTACCAGCATTTTGAATAATAAGAAGTCTTACGTAACTGCATTTAACTTTTTATTTGATTTCAATTGCTAGGATTTTTCCTACCATTGATTGTCATTTATTTGGCATGGCGATATAGTGTGGGAAAAATGATCCGATTATACAGACTGTTCTATAGTAAATGATTAAAGTGTTCTTACGTGGAAACAAAAATTTTTATCTCGCGAAATCATCGTGACATTAGTTTTACAGTCAAACATTTCAATGATCAAATAACCCATCGAATCCATGCAAACATGCGGTAAATTAGCATTGAAAAAACAATATATAATGTTTGCCTACCTTTTTCTTTTGTTTGGAATACACAACTTTGTCTGTCAAACCCGTCGTTTTTTGTCCGCCAATACAATTGAATTTCAAATCCGATAAGTCGCAAATTCGAATTTACTAAATTATTTACCACTATAAAATGAAGCCCTCAAAATGATAACAACTTCATTGTAAATTATATAAACACTTCTTAGACTAATTCGAGGAGATAAGATATTATTTAAACGAAAATAGAGCAAATATATTTCATACTGATCTGCGACTATCCGTTTACAGAGCGCCACCTATCGAATATCGTACGTTAGCCACCCACGTGATACTGTTGTTTTGATGGAGAAAATAAATATATATAATGTTCCCTTTCTAAACTTAAACTTAAAATTCTCGCTGTTTATGCTTTCATTTATATATATATTGGTTTCATAAATTAAATTTACCTATTGTCAGATTACCGACCAAAACCCGACGTCGAGTCGACGTCAAAATGCAACGTCTGTTAGACGTCGGGGATTCAACGTCGATTTGACGTTGTATGAAGGTCACCGACGTCGCGACCAAAATTCAACGTTGATCCAACGTTGGGTCAACGTCAGGTGTTTGCTGGGTAGGGCAGGCAACCTTGTGGAAAAAGGAAAAAGATATCATTGCAATCTTACTATGCATACAGCACAGCCTTGTTATAATGCGGCTTAAGATATAATAATGTTTAAAAGAGGGTAAAAATTGTATTCACAAAAGGTATAGAATAGAAAGAAAAAGTCCATATTTTTTTTAAATATATAATAAATACTTTTTTGTTTGGATATCATGTGGTTATCTAACATGGTCTATATAAAGGATTCAAACTACCATGTTATTACAAGGTTGTGTTGAACAAAGGAGACCCAGTCAGAAGTTGATTATGCTTCTGCACCTGTACATTAATCAAATAGTTCTGACAATGATTATTTGTTGTTGTTGTTTTTTTTTTAGATATAAAATATCTGATTTTTAATACAAAATATGTAATTTTTAATTTTAATGTGCTTTGAAATACATTGTCTGACTGGACTTCAAAAATTTGCGACTTTATCCTGAGATATATTGCAGGAAATCCAACATGGCATAATCTTTTTTTGTGGCTGATGTTTGTTTTTTACAGTGCTTTTGTCACTTTAATGCAAATATGGTTAAAATTGTTAACGCAGTGTGTTGACTGCTAATCACATGTTCATTTTGTCATATTGAAAGCTGTGTTAAGGATCTGATTGTGTGCGTTTCTGTTTACTTAGAATTACTGATTTCTGTTGCAGTGCAAAGATGATTTGGACGTTATAAGAGCCATAGAAAGTAATACAGGATTCAAACATGGAAAGGGGTGCAAGACTAGATAAATTGTAGTTCTACATAAGGTATAGTTAATTTACCGGAATTTTTTTTTGTCAGTTTTTGTATAATACCACTGAATTTAATTTTAACTTGAATACTTGCAGCCGCTAATCATGACAAGACACATTTGTAACTGACAAGGGACAAAATTCTGAAATTTATTAAATGAATTAATGTTAAAACTATCAAAGGTATCCGCACAAGACTTTGATAAATTCATTTTATATTTGCTTTACATCACAAGACACACTGTTCAGACATGGGGAGTTATTCTTAAAACTATATTTTGGAGTTATGCCCCTTTTCAACTTACAATTTTGTCAAAATAGCATATTAAATTGATTGACTTGTAAACTTATTTAAGTATATGATAAGTATCTCTATAGATATGCCTCTTTTGTCAAACATGGTATCTCATTTTTTGCCTGTCTTGTCACTATATAAATAGACGAATGTTGGCCCTGCTCAGCATGGCATGGCAGAAGATCGAATTTCTTACCTACTGCTCCAGAAGCAGACATTAACTAACACTTTATTATGTGCTGGTTGGAAATGCTTAAGGTAGAAGATTTCCCTGATCCTGTTATGAAGGATGGTACTCATTCATTGTTTTATTCCATGTTCATTTTGCAGGATATTGAAGAAGCTAATCTGTCAAAGGTCCTGTCATCACAGCCTAATACTCCTCCAAGTGAAGCCTTGTTTTTTATTTTTAACAACATAGAACTGGACAAACAGTATATTGTTGGAGACCAGTGCAAGATACCACTTGAGACAGATAGCCTCATGGAAGGGCTATTCTTATTAATAAGCTGGTATTATATAATGGATCTAGAAATCCCACTGCTTTTCACAACTCCTTGGATTCATGCAAAAAACAGTATTTAAACAAACCTTTCTTAGTCACAAGTCGGCTGGGTATTTACACTTTGTGGAAAAATTGGAAAAACTAATGAACAAATAGAACAACATTTTAAATTAGATTCAACCTTCTGTGTCATGGACATATTATTGACTTCTTAACAGCTTACCTTTTACCATGAAAAAACCTGCTTTTTTGGCACTTGCAAAAACAAAGGTGCAGAATAGCTGTGTGGTAACCATCAGCTGATCAGTGCCTTTATTTTTGCTGCATAGATGGTGCAATCCCTCCCCTTCCTTAATCAGACATTTAAATCATCTTGATGTCTGAACATGAAGCTGTATATTTTGGCTCTATTTGAAATAGCAAATGTCAGGTGTCAATATTTTTCAAAACAGCTAAGACTTTGCTTCTTTTTAGGAACTTTTAAATCCAGTTATTTATCAATATATTATTCACTAGCAGAAAAGATTGACTTAATAATTGCAGTGTTTAAACACTAATTTTATTATTTATGACATCAGTATGTTATTGCAGACTGTGACATTTTTATGTCAATGAAGCATTAAAATGCCATATATTATAAATTGTTTATTACAGTTAAGAAGTATTAGTGCTATTTGTTGTTTGCAAATGTTAATATGCTCTTATTTTGTACATGCTATGTAGTAAGTTTAATATATTGCATTGATGTCTTAGATAAGTTTGTATTTGGTTGATGTATTACTGTCTAACTTTAACACATGCTCACTTCATTATCATATCAGATTTATTAAATTTTTATTTACTGATTTCAAGTGGTAAGCAGAATTATTTACAGAGATCACTAGTTTTCACTGATCAGGCACCTTTGTTGTGCAATTAAATTTTTTGGTGTTTTCGGAGTCAAAGAAATGATTTATCAAAATATTGTATAAAGTTGCATTGTAACTTTTTAGAGTGCTAAAGTGTACCATTTTTTTTTCTAAGCCTTAAGCGCACCACAACCAAAAGATATTTATGAACCATCAGGATATATACTGTTACTGATAAAAAATAGAGCACTAGTGCACAGACTTTTGACTCCCCCCCCCCTCCTCGTAACCATGTAGTGTATTTATAATTTGTCAGACAGTACTCGGACACATTATTGGGGACAGTCAACATTGAATGACCGATTTTTGACACTGTCTGAAAATACTGTTTTTTTTTTTCCAACCCAAATATGATACATATATGTGCCAAAAACCGGGTTTTTTTTTACATTTTACAGGGAGGTAGGCTTTTCTGTGTTAAAAAGTTTTATTTTTATAGAGAGAAGTTAAATCCATTTTATATATATTTCATTTTACCTGAAATTCTACTGATATCCATATATCAATTTGTTTTTGTTGTTTAATTGTCTATCTATTTTATTTACTTAATTGTTTGCCTAAATATTATATAACTGTAATCTGTTTTATGTATTTATTTTATACATTCATTTTTAATCCCCTTCTGCATAGAGGGGAGGGGATTACAAGAATGGCCTCAGTCTGTCTTCATGTCCACTCCATAACTTTTTTAAAACTGAAAATTTTTTGAAATAACTTGGCACAAATGCGTTCAGTATGAACGACATGTGCAGAGCGCAATAATCGGGTCGCTACCCCCTAAGGTCACAATTTTAAGGTCATAGGTTAAAAAAATTCTACCTTTTGTGTCCGCTTCCATAACTTCAACTGATGAAATGTTTTTAACATAACTTGGCACAAATGATCACCTTTATATCATGATAAGCAAGGCACAACAACAAGGTCACTACCCCTCCAAGGTTCAAGGTCACACTTAAAAAGTCAAATGTTAATGGTCCACTTTTTGTGTCCCCTAAATAAACTTAATCTGCTGAAAAGTTTTTTAAATAACTTGGCACAAATTATCACCATTATAAGAGGATGTGCAGAGCGCAACAATCAGATCACTGCCCCAAAGGTCACAGGTAGAGGTCAAATATTCTTGTTTATAACTTTTTGACATGGAAGATTTTAAATATTTTAGCATAAATAATCACGACCATGGCACAAAGCCAGGTTTTTCTCTAAAAACATGGTTTGTTAAAGATCAAGAAGTACAGATTTTCCTGTCCACTGCAAAGGGGATATAGCTGTCCTCAGACTGTCTTGTTTTTAATTGTTTTGAAGTTTCAATATGAAAATGCTTTTTTAATTTTGTGATTGGTAACACAGAATTTCGGGTATATTGCATTGGATTTGTAACATGGCTTGACAAGGTGACAGTAAATTGCCACCTGTAGGAAAATTGCTACCTCAGTTGACAGTGTTTTTTCCAAAAGTTTGTCAACTTTACTGTCACTCTGTCAGGCATGCAATATTTAATTTTAGTATACCAAAAATAACTAGTATGATAATGGTAGGGCGGTCTTGATCTATTTAATACATTTTATGTGCAGTAATGGAAGAACAATTAGTATTTTTACCTAAATTTCAAAATGTTATTTAAAATGTGTATAAAATATGTTTATGTGTCATTGTTCACATTTTTTGGTTGATCGTGTTTTGAAATAAAACATGGAAACTATTAAAACGTGTAAACGTGTTTTAAAATCCTGTTAACAGTCCCAAACACGTTTAGGTGTTTTCAGACAAGAACCACCTAAAACGTTTTCTAGGAAAACACCCGTATTGTTTTAGTGTGAAACATCAGTGTTTTGTGAAAACACCGCAACATGTTTTAAAACTGTTACAGATAGGTGTTTTCACATGTGTTTGGAATCAAAACACTGAGATTTAGAGTGTAAGTGCATTAATGTATAGGATATTACAAGTAAGAAAATAGATGTACAGGACGTGACCAAGTACATGTTTGTATTGGACGTGACAATGTAAGAACATTAATGTATAGGATATTGCAAGTAAGAACATAAATGTATAGGACGTGACCAAGAACATGTTTGTAAGGGACGTGACTATATAATAACATTAATGTATAGGATATTGCAAGTAAGAACATAAATGTATAGGACGTGACCAAGAACATGTTTGTAAGGGACGTGACTATGTAATAACATTAATGTATAGGATATTACAAGTAAGAACATAGATGTATAGACGTGACCAAGAACATTGTTTGTAAGGGACGTGACTATGTAATAACATTAATGTATAGGATGGTACAAGTAAAGCATGATGTGACCATGTAAGAACAGTCATGAATTGTACAGTATATGAAAATAAAGAAAATAAATCTACATGACATGACTAGGTAAGAAAAGAGATGTATAGGATATGATCAAATAAAGAACACGAATGTTTCAGGGTATATGGGTATTATCAGATATTACTTGGCATTGGCTTTAAAAATAGCAAACATTATAAATACTAAAAGTAACATGTTAATAAAATGAAGCAAATATACTTGAAAAAGTCTATTCTAAAAAAACTAACTGTACGGAAGGTTCGATCTCATATTTAATATTGAGAACAGGTTTAAGCAACTTTCTCTAACAATATCGTTAGAACTAATTCAAATTTTTGATCATCATTCCAATCGTGAAACTCATGATTAATTTTAACAGCTTCTTCATATAAACTACTTCTTATGGTTTCATATGCAGAAATTCTATAAGACATGTTTTTTCGTTTCAACTGCATTTTTACAAATAGGACATAGTCTAGAATTAACGGGCATTTTTTCATATCGTCCCCGATTCTAAACATATAGGCGCAACACCGTATCTGATTTTAGCCAGAGGGGATCTGTGTTAAGCAGGAATATTACTTGTAGAGACATACATTTCTGTATCATTATCATGTTTGAAAACTCTATATGATCTAAGTTTATAACGACCATTTATGAGTTTTACCAGATACGTTATTAACTTTGTTTTTACAGGTACAGCCTGAACGAGACTCAAACCCGGGACCCTCGGAATACTTTTTCGAGGCTCTACCGACAGAGGCTGATAACTTACACACCTTCTCATATAAATAGTGAACAGTTCTGAACCTTGACAAATTTTATGAATCTCCACATTCTTCATAGAAAACATGAAAACAAAGTTTTCCCTATGCTAAGTTGAGATTCGCTTTTCTAGAGCATGCCCTTCAACATGAAAAACATCAGCAAAAACTTCAACTAATTTTAGTAGAAGAGTGAGTATAAGTCCATAAAGTTTAAAAGATACTAATCTCTACAATATAGCTTTGCTCTTTACATTAATATAGGTCAATATTTGGCCATGGTATGAGTCCAAATAAACTATGATGACGCTAAAAAAAATCAACATTTATAGTTACACTACTTTTAAATTTGAACAGGATATGCCATCACATAATTTGTGAAGAGTTTCTAGAAATTTCTAGTTTTGCAAAATCAAATCAAGAAGAATTTTGTAAATATCTAAAGCCTTAAATTATGTCAAGACATAAATGTTTAAATTATTATCCCTATTTGAACTGGAGATTTCATGCTGTTTTTAACTACATGCGTATGCACATACCCCAGCAAAGATTATAATATAATGTATTTGTACAAAATATATCAAATGATCATGAATTGTTTGTTGTAAAATAGTTCCATTTTACGGCAAAGAACGCTGGCAGCATTGTTCTGCGTTCTGCGTTCAATTAATGTCTGATTTCACGAAGCGTTCTGAAACAGACGACAACTGTCTTATTGATATTTCGTCTGTTCGCAAATGTACATTGCCGTATGTGAACATTTGCTTCTCTTCCATTGATATTTTAAGTCCGAAATTAATGCCCCGCAAAGACCCCAGTATTGTTTAGTTAGAGACCAGTTAGTGTAACCTTGATCAAGTTCAGTCTCCGTTTGGATCCATTTCCAGACATCTTCCAGCACGACCATTCCGGCCCAGTAGTTCCCTGGAAGGAAACAACCGTGTTAAAGATAGATATATAAGTATATTATGCCTTCATATATGATGCGTTCTTGATTGATATTAGACAATTGTCAGTACCATTAGGTTAGTATCATTAGGTTAATTTATAGTGTTGAGTACGATACTTAAGTTTAAATTTTATAGGATGAGTACACAGCTGTTAAACCTATATTGGACGCAACTCGAGTCTGATATAGGTTTTGCAACTATGTATATATGATAAATAATCAGAATTGTTCTCAACAATGTATATTGGCCTCTACATTTCACACCACCATTTTCGGACAATTTGACTGAAAATTGTTACCTGAAATACAAGAACGGAATTTATATGACGTTTTTAAATCCTAAAAATGAAAACGATACTAGAAAGGGTACAATATGCATCTAATACAGATCTTTTGGACTCTGAAAATTAAAACAAGAATGAGAAATAATATGAGGTTATAATACATTTTTGAGTACAATACTGAAGTCGTATACACATCGGAAAAACTTATATTAGACTCAGTTCACGCCTCGTCCAATATAGTTTTGACATTTATGTGATTGTCAAATAGAACAATTATTGTTTTCAGCAATGTATAATGCTCATCTCATACTAACATTGTTTTACACTTTCACAGAACTTTGTAACTTCGATAACAATTAGGATTTGATATCGAATTTTGGACGCTCAAAAAAAATTAAAACGAGGCTAGACGGAGGATAACATGTATTTGATAAAGATGTTGAAGAACTTAAAAATGAAAAAGAGGCTGAATTCAGTGAGATGTGGATTTGATATAGCCTTTTTGGACTCTGGAAATAAAAACGGGGCTAATGGGATGCGATATGGATTTGATATGGACTTTTGGACTAAAAAGGAGGCTAAATTGAAGTGATTGGAGCTAGTAATTAGTTCTATTAGAACATTAGGTGGTGCAAACGCTGAAAGTGCATTGGTCATGCACATTTCATAAGGTCTGAAATAATAAATAAATTTTCATTAATTTGTATTTGAATGAAGGGGGAAAGCGAGGGTTTTCTTCCAAGTCCCACTGTCTCCTTTTCATTTGTTAAAGTATATTATCTAACAGCCACTTACCACCTGGACACTCGTAAATGCCACAATACTGCCACCTGAATTTTGGGTCTGTTGTGTAACACCATGGTAACCCTTCTCCGTCGGGATCTCGACAATAGTTAGCAGCATTTGCCACAGATCTCTCTGGAAACTTGTTGGGTTGATTTCGTGTATGTTTGTGGGGAGTTTGTGAATCCCAGCGCTGACACGTGTGCCCGTCGTACGTCGTAGTTGTAGTGCCTCTATATTGATTTGAGGAGGTACTGAAGCATTCTGAAATATTACCAGGATTTTGTTACTTTTTAATTTTTGTTACTTTTTTAATTTGGTTACTGTTGAAATTTGATTACTGTTGAAATTGTGTTGCTGTTGAAATTTGGTTACAATTCAAATTTGGTTACTGTTGAAATTGTGTAACTATTGAAATTTGGTTATTGTTGAAATTGGGTTACTTTTTAAATTTGGTAACATTTGAAATTTGGTATATTCAACATTTTCATAACAATGGCTAACTTGGCCTTTATCGAGTAATAGTTTTTGTCCATATTTCGTATTGTGGCCGTGACCTTTCACCGTATAATAAGGTGATGACCACCAATTAATTCAATCAAAAGCATATATTGTGACTTTGACAAGAAGGCGCTGTTCGTTTAAATAATTGTTTAAAGTGGCGAATGAAATATTCTATTTTTTTACGTTTTCTAATAAAGCTAAAAGAAATAGTATAAATGAGACAGACATAAAACAATAACGTCAATCTTTAATTTGATTTTGGAAGCCTAATTTTAGATTGTGGGCATTTTACATGGTAATAGATGTAATCCGGAACTCGGCAAATGTGGGGTACAAGCAAACTTACCGTGTACTACTGGCTTATTTTCGAAGCTGTTACTTGTATTGGCTGGGAAAACCCCAAAATATTTTTTTTATTTCTGAGTAAGTCTATTTTTGCTAGTCTGTATGTGATTTCCTTTTAACCCCCCCCCCCCCCCCATATGCTTTTCAGGCCGTAGCCGGAATTGCAATAATGCTATGACTATATAGTTTGTTCTAATCATATCATAAGGCTTTTCAAAATTATTCATCCTTTTATTTATCTTACTTATTTGTGTGGTTCCAACAATTGCCAGTATTATGCAGAGCAATAAATAAAGCCTTTAAAACTCCTTATAGAGATGAATACATATATGTAAACAATTAACTCGTTTTTGACGTAACAAATACATGCATTGTACACTTTGATGTTATTTTTTATTTATTTTGGTTTTACAGACCTTTCAGTAAAAGCCTATTATTTACGCCCTTTTGATCATTTATAATTCTCAATTACAATAATTATTATTTTATTCTATTTCGAGTTAACAAGTAGAATACTCGATTGAATTAAAATACATACAATTCACAGTATATCACAAATATGAGTGATATAATTTTGCAAAAGGTTAGGCAACCTACGCACCAATATTTATAGTGTGTATTTCAAGTCCATGACGGCAATGAACGCTATATAGCGTTCGCGTAGCTTTAAGCATATGACGTCACCTTCTTAACGTGCTTCCATGGAAAGTGCCGAAAGTTTTAATATTATGTACAAAATAAAATGTGTTTTCTTTTTCAAGAAAAAGCTTTAAATCTCATATCGAAGTGAAAAAATATTTACTGGTTTCGCAATTTATATAATGCAGCCGCTCGTGATCATATTACAATTTACTAAAACAAGTGTGACATACCTCTACTGTTTTGTCTGTCACGTGTTTCAATATGGTGTTTCAGGAACTGATCTTCGTCAGCAGATGTAATCTCGGCAAGGTAACCGTTCAGTTTTTGACATCGAATCTGAAACAAACATGTTTTAAATCATATGATTAAGGTAAAGCATCAAAGCGATTGTGAAGTGAACATCCGGCCAAATTTTTCAAAACCATCATAGTTTGGATGCTACTTGCGTTAAAGCTATGCTCGCTATACGAGCAGGCACTTCAAACCCAATCATTTAGCTAGTTAATATGAATCTTTCAAAGCCTAAAACTTAGCTCTAAAACAAAATTTTCTTAAACATTACACTATTTTAAGTATTTATCAATCATTTCGGACATCATGACCTCACAAAGAATCCAATGTCAGGGAAAAAGATGAATCAGTAAGATTTCCATTTCGGGGAAAATGATAATTATCGTGAAACGTGAACAACCGGAACTTGAAGTGACTTCTTATAACTGCTTATAATTCTTAATACAGGGAAGACATAAACGCTAGGGGAGGAAAATTGTTTTTTTATAGCTCACAAAAGACACAGGCAGTCCTTCGGACATGCTCTTCAAACTTACTACTTGACCTTTATTACATCACTGATCTACCATAATAATATTAATAATAATAATAATAATAATATAATAATAATAATAATAATAATAATAATGATAATAATAATAATTGATAATTATATATTAAAAGCTGCATGCCTCGAGAAGAGCCAAACTAGTTCAAGAAAATCAAACATGATAAAAATGTACTACTACATCACGGGGGAGGAAGTGTTACACGAAGGATGGAGTTCTTATGATAACTTGTTTGGAGTTCTTATGATAACTGTCACGGAGTTCCTGGAAAACGTTACGGATTTCTGTGGAAAACTTTTCTATATACTTGGAGAAATCGCGTAAAAAATGGTTATTTTTAACTTTAAATGGGGAGTTTGAGGTGCTAAATTTAACTTTGATAATTAAGCTTGCCCTACATATTGTATTTCGTTTTAGAAAAAATTTTAGTCCATATTTTGTCGCCTTTTTTTAAAAAATCTGGTAGTTTTGAGAAAAATTACCAAATTACTTGCTAATTCGTACATATTGACCTTTTCATTTGTGATCTTCTTCGTTGCTTTACATAATCACCTAATTATAGTGGAGAGTTGCAAACATAAAGCCCGGGCTTATAAATTTATACCCGATTTTTCAAATGTTACGGAGTTCTTGTGATAACTCAAAAAATGTCCTGGAGTTCTTATGATAACTTTTGTTACTGCCAGTGTGTTTTTGTGCTTAATCACGGCACGTTTAAGCGTATTTTATTAGTCAATAAGTGTGTAAATCATTATGAAGCATAGTACGCTTATCATTTGCACAAAAATTTGGTTATATAAACGTTGGTTTTGATCGTGTTTTTCAGTTCAAGAGATATTTTTCTTACCTCCGTTTCTTGTGTTTTTTGTGTTTGTTTTGATCTTTTTGTGTGTGTGTGTGTTTTTTTTTTTATTTTATTGGAATGACTGTAAACATACTTGATGTAGAGCATTTACTTACAGGATAAAAATACGCTTTGAATTTAATACTCAAGCATGATTTCGTCATATATACATTATTCCTGGCAGTTTTAAAGAACATTAATTAAGTAACTATGCTATCGGTATGCATGTAAATGGTTTTCAGCAAAATAAGAGGTAGTACGCACTACCTTTATCTAAATTTAATGAGGTGGGTGCGTCTTTATGTATTCAACGGGTATTTCAATTTCTAAAAGGTATCGGTTTTTGTCATAGAAACGTATAAAGTTCTATGACAATGAATATGACGATAGAAAGTAAGGTCTTCAATAAGATATGTGAGTCACCGTAAGGTTCATGCCGTTTATCGACCTTGTTCCTTTCTCTATTAAAATCCAATGTAGCATCACGTGACGTACAGCAATTTCCATATTTCGGAAAATTACTGCATACATTTTCTTTACAAAGTTGGAGTCCTAGTGGAAATTTTGCAACAACTTTTGCTGTAATTGATTACAAAAATATATTGTCGAACTTCTTTCGCTCGAACCCGTAGGGCACGTGCAAATCTGTCGAAGAGATCGGTAGTAATCGGTTGATTTTTTATGCATAAAAAGATCATACATTTCGGGGTGCATGGGGTGTGAAAGATATCCCGGTTAAGCCCCAGTCACATTAGAGCTTACGACCAGTGAAGACCAGTTCACGATCACCAGTGACCTCTGGTCGCGGACAATCTTTAAAACGTCTTACGACGGTCATCGGTGATCTTTGACAGTCGCAGGTTATCTTATTTAGGTCCCACGACCAATTTCAGTCGTAGAGAGGTTTTTGAGCTTGCACAAAAACCTCCTTGCGATCAAACAGGTCGCTAGTGATCTTAAAAGGTCTTAAGGCTGTCGCACGATGGTCGTTCGGAAAGTGCGCCGATAAATCTTACGACAGTCTTTACAAATTGCCACTAGTCACTGATAATCTTAAGTAGTCTTTTAGTAATCGTGTGATGGTCGTACGACAAGTTGTAGTTGATCGCATGTTATGTCACGGGTAGTCGTAAGTAATCCCAGGCAATCTTGAGACCATCGTACGTTTACTTATGACCTGTCGTGCGATTGTCAATGATGACTTGTCTTACGATACTCGCAAAAGTAAATTTATCTGTGCAAAAATGGTTTTTGGTCGCAGACAATCGCTGATGATCGCCAGTTTTACAATCGCCGGTGGTCGCAAGTAATCGTAAGCTCTAGTGTGACTGGGGTTTTATATACGATACATGGTATATAATGATACAATTTACTTAGCCGCTTCTTGAGGGAAGCCCAACTACTTAATGTCTGCTTTAGAAAGGCGGTTGCTTAAAAACATGTAACTGAGAGAAAAAAAGTGTAAGTTTTTAAACAATTTTTCCTTGGCGGTTTAAGCCATGTTACTGCTGAATACAGGTGACCGCTGATTCAGGTTTTCCTGAAGATTTTTTGTTTGTTTTGTTTGTTTCATTTTACGCCTTTTCCCAACAGTATTTCAGTCATATGGACGGGTAGTTTCCTGACCATCGTTCCTGGAGAGTTACACCAGTACTAGACTACATTCCTTCGTGCTAAACTACCAAAGCATCTCCCGGGGATCGAACCCACGCCAGAGAGGTAACTGGATTAGAAGTCATCGACTCAAACCCCTCGACCACGTAGGCGGTCGTTCCTGAAGATAGCTTAGCACCTGTTTATCCTATGTAGACTGTACACATGTCTTCTCCAGATATATTGAATGACCGTGTTTTAATTTTGCCACATGGCCTCAATGTTGCATTTGCGGAAACTTATGACATAAAACTTTTGTTGACGAACAGTATACACAGAAACATTTAGTGCATTCGTTGGGTTTTATAATGCCAATATGATTTCGCACAAATTTAATTAGGAACTAAAACACGATCAAAACCAACGTTACATAACCAAATGTTTGTGCAAATGATAAGCGCACTATGCTTCATAATGATTTACTTACTTATTGAGTAATTAACTACGCATAAACGTGTCGTAATTAAGCACAATAAAACACACTGGCAGTAACAAAAGATATCATAAGAACTCCAGGACATATTTTGAGTTATCACAAGAACTCCGTAACATTTGAAAAATCGGGTATACATTTATTAGCCCGGGCTTTATGTTTGCAACTCTCCACTATAATTAGGTGATTATGTAAAGCAACGAAGAAGATCACAAATGAAAAGGTCAATATGTACGAATTAGCAAGTAATTTGGTAATTTTTCTCAAAACTACCAGATTTTTTTTAAACAGCGACGAAATATGGACTAAAAGATTTTTTATGAAACATAATACAATATGTAGGGCAAGCTTAATTATCAAAGTAAAATTTAGCACCTCAAACTCCCCATTTAAAGTTAAAAATAACCATTTTTTACGCGATTTCTCCAAGTATATAGAAAAGTTTTCCACAGAAATCCGTAACGTTTTCCAGGAACTCCGTGACAGTTATCATAAGAACTCCAAACAAGTTATCATAAGAACTCCATCCTTCGTGTAACACTTCCTCCCCCGTGTACATGTTTTTTAAGAAAGGTAAAAAGATTCAAGATTCGTGTTATTGTTTACATATGTTACGTCCGATTTAAGACTGACTTTGCAGTATTTATCACGATATCTCTACTGTGTTAGTAACGCAGTAAGGGCTATTTTTGTATATTTTGACCTTTCTGCATGGTAATGTGCGTGTATTGTAATTTGTAAGTGCCGATTGCAGTATTCGAATTACTTTCTTTGAACAGGTGAAATATTTCAGCCGAAGTCTATGGAGGCTATTCGTTGCCAAAAATCCAGCCTTTGAAACTTGACAATGCATACATCGGTTCTACTAAACAGATTAGTAAAAATCTAATTGTCGATCCGAGAGTTACATACTGCACTGGTATTATGCGTTTTGATTATCTCGATTTGATAAAATGGAAGTTGTTTACTTGCAACTTAGCTAAGTTGCAAACTGTATTTAGAAATGTATTACTTCAAATTTGTGACATGTAGAAATGTTAACAATAGAACGTACACAACACGTTTATTGCTGTGCATCATGACGTTTCACCAGTTAACACTCTCAGGTTGACAACACCACACTTTCCTTTTACATTCTAACGCGATTAACATTTGTAAACGATTTTGCAACTTCCATATATGGAATTATCACGGAAATAGACGAAAATTAATAGTCAGAGCCAATTTTCACGAAAGCAGAATATAAAGAGAGGTAACTCTTGCTGGTACAAAATATTACAAATGATATAAAACTGTTATAAATTTCACATACATCAACTGTATTACAGTTGACTTTGATTGTTAAAACGTATTCTAGCACAGGATATTTAAGTTATGCGAAATTGGTTAATAATTATTGTAACAATGTAACAACGTTTATACTGATAATGAGCATAATAATATGCAAAAACTAAAGTTGGTGAATTAACATAAGGGAATGTTTCCCATATATAACGACACAAACCACATTCCCTTTTATCGACAGAATTTTGTGCCTTCAAACGTTATAACGGTAGTATTCGATAGCATGACTTTTACATTCAGTAAACATTACTAGAATGCGATACATGGAAGTCACTTTTGGCAACACGAATAAAGAGAAATGAACAGTAAACCTGTGCCATCTTTCTTTAAAGGACTATATTGGGTTGTAGAAAACGCCAAATGTTTTACCATGTGTATAGCTATGGAACTATTCAAAGGTTACTATCAATAATTCCGTTGTATAACCAAAAACTTGTGAATTTGTCTCATTTTTATGTTGAAGTGTATCCTAGAATCTCGTTTTACCTCCATTGGGAGATATTTTGAGTCATATGATGTGAATTAGCCTTTTATTATTAAATATATGTAAGCTGGTTGACGTAGGTTAAGGTCTTCTTTTATGCATTGTACTGAATCAATGACAGCTCTAAGATCTATGTATACATGCTGTCAATAGCTGTTACCTATAGACTTGCTGTCTCTCTGATCAAAAGCAAAGAACTATTCTTATGTACATGAAGTACTACACATAATATCTATTAAGTTTTGTAATTGATGGCCTTCTTAGAGATAAAATAAACAAGGTATACATAAATTGATAATCAACATACATACCTTTGGACAAAAAAATGGTAAAAATGGGGAAATATATCTGTACAGTATGGTAAAAATAAAAAGTTATGTACGAAAGGGTATATACCAATTTGGTTTTAATTTTACTATTGTAAAAAGTTTTTTTTCTTGCGCAGCTATACACTAGAATTAAGGTTACTAGTAAATGCTACTACTAAGAAAGACAACAGCCAGAATTTGGTCTGTATTAGTATTTATTCGTATCGAAATCTCTCTTGAAAATTTGAAAGTGGTAAGGTAGCAGCATAACTGTCAATGTTACTTATTCCTATTAAAATTGGAATCCCCTCAGTAAAATTTATTTGTCGTTGAATATAGTCTTATCAGGTATATATATTAACATAATACGTACCTGGTCTTATCAATAGTTATTACTTCCTTGAAAATATTTAACCTCAGACAGTAAGTAACCTGGTAAGGAGGTTTTTTTTTCTTCTTCTTTTTTCTAGGAAATGTGATATCTACAACGTTTCAAAACTTACATGCCTATAATCATTTAAAGTCCGCTGATGTTGATTGAATAAAGGCATGGAATGGAAATCATGCAAGTGAATTATGTTTGGTGAATAGCTAAACACCTAAAAGGTGTGTTAAACGGAAACTCCGCCGGTGCGTGTTTTTGTTTCCTTCTTGTCAATGACGGTAAATACCGAAAATGAGCGGATAAATACGTTTATTAACGATGATGTAGTGGGCGGGAAAATGGGCAGAGCTTCTTTGAACTCCTGCTGATCTGAACCATGATGGTTTGACAAAGTAAAGCTGAGAAAGTAACTTCTGTTTTGTCGGCGTTTACACAAACAATGAGTATTCCGCATGTTATGATGAACACTTAGTATTGCTACTTTCAGAAAAACAGTTAATGTTTTGTCGTTTAACAAAATGTATTTTGTTGAAATACATGTTTACAATGTTAAATCGTAGTTTACATACAAAGAAATACAATTATATTTTGTCCGTTAACAAACTGATCAACTCAGATCAACAAGGCTGGATTTTTGGCAACGAATAGCCTCCATAGAAGTCGTCTATTATCGGTTTGACTTCCTGTAAAACTAACAGGGAAGAACTGAATATAAGAAGAATTTTCATTGGTCATTTCAAAATAACAAAGAGAAATCAGTGAAATCATTGGTTAATCTAAAATAAAGTGTAAGGGACAGTTCTAACCATTCTAAAATGAGATGTGATGGATAGTTCTTACCATTCTAAGATATCATTTTAAGAATAGCTTAAATATGATAAAATGTAAGGGATAGTTTTGCCACTATAAAATAAAGTGTGGAGGATGGTTCTAAAGTAAAATATACAGCAATGACGCCAATGAGGATTGGTTTTTTGGCTTGCAGCCACGGCTGCAAGCCATTTCATTTGGAAAACTTGTTCCGGTTAGGTGGTTTCCTGCTTACATCTGTTGGTGCATGATTGAACGGGAAACCAGATGCAATCGTGCCAATCGCAACTTTTCGGCCTTTTCCGTCACTCTTCGGATTAATGATAATAGCCGATGTAGTTCCGATTGCAATCGTGACAATTCGGGCGATTCCATCATACTGCGGAATCAGACGAAGTAATATTACGGAAATCTAAGCTATTTTAGTTACTTCGGTAATCCCAGTTTGTTTATATAAATAGGATTTCTATTTTTACTCGATTTATCGGTTTAAACCGTAATAAATTATAAACGAAATTGTTCCGTTTCAATTGTTTTTCAAGACGCAAAAGTTAGTTTCTTTTATAATTGTTTTTTTTTTTTGTCTGTATTAGTTTTATACAATAGAGAATGGTGACTGAGGTAGTATTCCGTCTTCAAAGGGTGGTCCTGCTTATGATCGAGTTATATTTAGATCTACTGAACGCAATTCAACTTCTTGGTGAGGTAATCTAAAAAATAGCCCATGCATATCATTAACCTTGCCACGTGCTGATATACGTATTTGTGATCGTGTAACATATAGTTCATATGTAGTTGATACAAGCTTATTAATTGGTACCACGTAACGAAGTATTTTAGTGCATTTACTTGTCTATAAAGCAAACGAATGATTTCTCTGCGAAAAAGGGGAAATGAAATGTGCACACTTGTTAGTTTTATACAATAGAGAATAGATTTCAAATCGTTTTGACAAAAAAATATTCGTTTTTCAAAAAAAAAAAAAAAAAAAAAAAAGAAAACTAAATAAACCCTTTATGATATACAAATACCGTAATTCAAAAAAATTGTGATAATAAATTGAAACAAAAAAAATTTTTTTAAAGGGTTGGGATGAAGGCACAACACTGTGCAAGCCTTTCCTTTTAAAAGGAAACTTTATTTAATGTTTAGGTTAATTTGTAAATGATTACAAAAGTCAAATGTATAACAAGTAAAAGCGACGCCTTAAAAAGAAGTTGTTCCTCATTGAAAAATCATCAATATAAATATGATATCATTTGATTTCAATGTTTACAAAATGGGTATTTTCTTAATAGCTACACGAAATAAGTATCATGGCATTGTTATGCATACGTTGCTGGCATTTCTTTTTGTATTGGAAACAACCTAATTTTGTTAAACAGATTTACTTCGGCCGAGTATCGTTTTAAAAGATACTTCTTGTTTATTTTTAAATACATTCTCAATTTTTTCATGAAAATTAGCATGAATCTGGAGGCTTACTTGAAAATGATCACACTATTTCACTTACCATCGCATCTATCCAGCTTGCCGATTGGTTACTGATGAAATAACACGACTGTCCATATGAAATCCAGTTGTCAGGACAATCTATAATTAGAATGAAATGTATTCAGACGACACTTTCGATGTAGATATTAGAATAAGTATTAGACCCTTTTTTCGCATGTTGTTTCATGTTTCAGCTTGTAAAATACTTTCAAAATATTTATTAAAGTAGGCCCCTATTACAAATTAGATTATTATTGTAAGCTACTGAACCATATTGATAGACTCAAAATAACCAAAACATTCTGGTTTAATTATGATAATGTAGACATGAACTAGGTTTTTAAAATTCTGCGACGTAAATACCAGTGCAAGATTTACGTTTAGATCAAACTCATGTACAGTGTTTACCTAGTAGAAATCTATGTTGTTAAGAAATTATACATCCGAAACAGTGATTTTCCCGCTAAATAAAATCACTGCTTGCCATGAATTATAGTACTTTATGCATCAGATCTATAGCCGTGTTGACTGTTTTAATTAATCTATCGGAAAATAAAATGCTAAACGCACAAAGTTCAAACCTTGTACTTCTGTTGTTGTGTTTAGTGGAGGCGAAGTTGTCGCCGAACTTGTTCCAACATGCACTGATTCCTTCGGCGTAGTTACAGCAGAAGTAGTATTTTGAAAATTCGTCGTGAATGAAGGCAACGTGAGATTCTGAGAATTTGTCGTCTGTTCACGAGAATATGTCGTCTGCAAATGTGGCATTGTAGCTCCGGATAAAAGGTTCAGCGAGGAATTTAGTCTCGCATTAATAAAACATCCGTCTGGAATAATACATCGGCAAGTGCTATTCTTATTCGACAGTAGATACACGAGAATTCCACTTCCAATGAGCAAAATAGAAACACTGAGCAATACGACATAGAAAGTCGATTTTTGCATTGATATCCGGTTTTTGTAATTTAAGGCAGGTGAAGATGTGTTCAAGTTTTCTTCCTGACTTGTTTTTAAAAGAGAATAATCCAGTGAAGTTTCTTCCATTGTAACAGAATGTTACACAAATCTCAAAAATACAAGATTATTTAGAAGTGTATGTATATATACGCACTATCAAGTACTTACTCATTCACACCAACACATTCAAAGAATTAAAACCTACTCGTATATATACAACGCGCACGCGTGTTAACGCACTCAGTTATCAAGATGCACGATTTTCTGTTGTAAAATATAAACTCTACTTAATGATCGTTCTTTTTTATATGTTCGTATGTTCTATTTTGTTTAAAGCAGCAGTGTCTAAGATGAAGTAAAAAATGTGTAAAATTATTAGATGTCGAATGCATAACCACTAGTGAGATCAAGATGAAATGAGTATAGGTATGGAAATATATTTGGTCCTGTTGTTCTATATAATTATATAACTGAAACATAAGTTAAATTTTGATTGTCAATATTTATCAATTTTTTTTCAGTTATGTCAAACATATGTTAAAGATTTAAAATTTAATGTTGTGGTTGTCAGTAACAACGTATACAAAAATTAAAAAGGGGAAATTTTGCACTGACTATCCAAAAATATTATCTTAAATAGATCACGTTATACAAAAAAGAGGACAAAACCATTGGTCTTGGAATCAAAGTGCTGAAGGCACTGCAGTTGGGACGTATGAAGGATCAAATAACTATTTTTTCTATTTCGGGGCAGATAATTCAATGAGTGAAGGGTGTTGCCGGTTGATAAATATAAAGTGCTCAATTCAGTAAATGAACAGTAGTTGATACAATTATTCTATGACACACATGTTAAATATAATATTTAGGTTACATGTACGTGTAGGTCCATCATCACCTTTTCAAGGCGACACAAAAATTAGGGTTATTTGAAAAAACACTTTCTTTCACTTGATTATTTTCGCTGTGTAAAAGTTTAATCAAATTTCATCAACTCTTTTCCAGTATTTCTCTGGACAAGCATAATTAAGTACATGTATAATAAAGGTAGATAATTAAATAAGAGGGCCATGATGGCTCTGAGGTTGCTCACCTGTATATACCCCCCCCCCCCTGCAGGGCCAGTTTTAACCCAAGGGCTTTTATTTGAACAAACTTGGAAGACATCCATTAGAAGATGATTCATGCTAAACATCAAAGCTCTAGCATATTGGTTTTTTTAAAGAAGATTTTTTAAAGTTTTTACTAACACATACTGTTAAAAACAATGACAACCCTGGAGCAGGGCCAGTTTTGACCCCAGGGCTTTTATTTGAACAAACTTTGTAGACACTCACTAGAAGATGTTTAAACTTATAATATAAACTCTAGCTATTTGGGTTCTTTAAAAAAGATTTTTGAAGTTTTTACTATATGCATATAGGGAAAATCAATGATCCCCTTGTCCCTTGTGCAGGGCCAATTTTGACCCCGGGGCTTTTATTTGAACAAACTTGGTAGACACTCATTAGAAGATGTTCATGCTAAATATCTTAGCTCTAGCTCTTTGGGTTCTTTAAAAGAAGATTTTTTAAGTTTTTACTATTTGCATTTAAAGAAAATTAATGACCCCCTGGGGCAGGACCAATTTTGACCCCAGGGCTTTTATTTTAACAATCTTTGTAAACACTCACTAGAAGATATTTCATGCTAAAATATCTTAGCTCTAGCTCTTTTAGTTCCTTAAAAGAAGATTTTTTAAAGTTTTTACTATATGCATTTAAAGAAAATTAATGACCCCCTGGGGCAGGACCAATTTTGACCCCGGGCCTTTTATTTGAACAAACTTGGTAAACACTCATTAGATGATGTTTCATGCTTAATATCTTAGCTCTAGCTCTTTTGGTTCTTTAAAAGAAGATTTTATAAAGTTTTTACTATATGCACATAGGGAAAATCAATGACCCCTGGGGCGGGGCCAATTTTGACCCCAGGGCTTTTATTTAAACAAACTTGGTAGACACTCGCTAAAGGATGTTTCAAGCCAAATATCTAAGCTCTAGCTCTTAGGGTTTTTTTAAAGATGATATTTAAAGTTTTTTTCTTTCGGTTCCCATGGCAACCAGAGTTCAGCATGGTATTAAATTCTTTGCACAATTTTGAAAGGTGACAGCCAAAGGAACATTCTTGTGAAGTTTGGATGAAATTAGCTTAGTGGTTTATGAGGAGATGTCATTTTAAGTAAAAGTTTACGGCCGGACGAAAAGGGATCACAAAAGCTCGACCTGTCACTTTGTGACAGGTGAGCTAAAAACTAAGGAATGGAGTTATGGTTCTTTGACACATTGGAAAATTCGAGTCGTTCAAGTTGATGTAGATTCAGTGATAGTCTGGAATAAGCATTCTTAACTTAAGGGATATATAATTAAAACCTGAAGCAAGGTAGAGTTATGTTTCTTGAACATTGCACTTCCTCTTAAAAGTCTCTATCACTTTGTGAAGTTTACATAAAATCTCTTCAATACATATCTAGTTATATTCATATTTCGGACAAGAGTGTGAAGGACAAATGTCTTCCGAAGTTCAGACTATGTTTTGTTTCCTTTATCAACTAAAATCTCAAAAACACCATTAAAAACATATTTTCCTCGCATGAGCAACTTTTTTCCCCAAAAGTACAAGTCTGTATGGAATGAACACAGATATTTATCCATAAAATTACTTGAGTCCATACCGACAGATGGTTAAGACCGCAACTATATTCTCTCCCCTTCAGGAGCATAAATTATAATAACATGCTAAATCTCTGTATAGTTCTATATCAGATACCAGTATGATGAACCTTACTTTTGTACCATTTAAGTTATAGCAAAATTCAGCTTTCATTGACATACAGAAATGGGTCAGCCTTTAGTCCCCTCTTAATGAAAATATAAGGGGACTAATAACAACAATTTATTCTCATAGTTTCAATTCTCATGTTTATTACTTTTCATTACACCAGGCAAGCTAAGATACATGATAAAACCACAGGCACTATATACCACATTTACCCATATACGCTCATAATACTATATATAAAGAATAAAGGTCCCTAACGAGAGAAAAATATCATGCAAAACAAACAAGAACTGTTCGGTAAAAATACACCAGATCACTATTTTATTTTTGTGGTTGTCTCTAGGAATAATGTATCCTATCATAAACACTTTTTACTTCATCGAAATCCTACAAAATGCTCCAAAATACGAGCAAGTTTCCAAATTTCACTGAAATGTCATTGCATGTCGTTTTCGACGTCCAAGCGATGCGTGTAAACAAAGGTGAATTCTGGTCAATTTCTACAAAATCAACGAATAACTGTTAAGATTTTGACATACTTTCTTTAAGGCAACTTGTATACAGTCAAACTGCGATGTCTTTACTTCACAACTGTCCGACGATAACACTAACAAGCTAAAAAATTAAAAATAATTGACAGCTCCATTCCAGAAAGTAACCATTTCCTACATTACCGCACTGAATATAAGGTAAAGTAATGATTGGTTAAGCGGGAAATGCGAGTTTTATCATTTTCCTTCAACACAATGTTCATGACTGGCCTTTACTATTGACAGGGGATTCAATTCAGACTAGCCCTCTAAAATACTCCAACTAGTCCAAAGTGTTAATGGTGCCTATACAGTTATGATCACTACATCTGGAAACTGGAGATTCCCACCGAGTGTGATGCTTATCTTCCTTCGCTTGACAGTGACACATGTCCACCTTAAAAAAAAGCAATAAAAATTATATGAAGTGCAATAATTTGCAAAAAAATGCTTATCTTATTTGTCTCTTCTTACATTTATAATGCAGAGCACTAGATTTGTGTGTCTGTCGTACAAAATGATTTTCAATAATACTATTTAAATAGATTTGAAATACAATTTCTTTAATAAATACTCATAGTAATACTAAATTCCTTTTTTGTGATATTTTTTCTGACACATATGTGCAGACAGTACATTGAGTACACCGGTCTTACTGACCTGTGTGAAACCACACTAAGCATGATGGAACGCACTACTTTTACATGGCGGCTTTAACACCGAAGTGATAGAACAAAACGGAAATCGGGCCACTTGAAAAATTAAACTTTTTCCATACTCTGTTGGTGTAATAGCCTTTACATCATTTTTACTCAAAACATGCGCAAAACACTCCTTCTTATGGAACGCCTGGACTGTCTTATGTGTAGAATGACTGATATACATGGTTAAATGTGATTCTGTTGAGTCCGAGATACAATATGCTGGGTCAAAATCCCAATATACTGGGTGGAAATCCAAATGTGCTCAGTTATTGAAGTGTAATGTTGTGTGCTGATTACATTTTATTCAGTCAAGTCAATGTATTGTCGGGTGCATAAGTCGTTATGTTCAGTTTATAAAACAAACAGGCATGTGGTAACACAATTATGTTGAGTTAAAAAGATATGTTGTAGGGTATGACAGTTGTTATGTTCGGTTAAAATAGCTCTTCTCATCATGTTCAACCATGAAAATAAACTGTTAAGTGGTACTATCATTTCGTTTGGCTGAGGCAGTGTATTATTGGGTGATCCTTTTATCATTTTCAGTTGAAATGACATGCTGTTGGGTGCTTTATTCAGACTGTTCAGTCGTGAAATAGAACTGTTGAATAGTACTATCATTATGTTCAGTTCAGATGATGTACTGTTCGGTGCAGAAGTCATTCTGTTAAGTAGTGAACACAAAATGTTGTGTGATACCGTTATTATGTTCAGTTCAGATGATATTCTGTTCGGTGCAGAAGTCATTATGTTCAGTTCAGATGATGTACTGTTCGGTGCAGAGGTCATTATGTTCAGTTCAGATGATATACTGTTCGGTGCAGAAGTCATTATGTTCAGTTCAGATAATATACTGTTCGGTGCAGAAGTCATTATGTTCAGTAGTGAACACAAACTGTTGTGTGATACCGTCATTATGTTCAGTTCAGATGATATTCTGTTCGGTGCAGAAGTCATTATGTTCAGTTCAGATAATATACTGTTCGGTGCAGAAGTCATTATGGTCAGTAGTGAACACAAACTGTTGTGTGATACCGTCATTATGTTCAGTTCAGATGATATTCTGTTCGGTGCAGAAGTCATTATGTTCAGTAGTGAACACAAACTGTGGTGTGATACCGTCATTATGTTCAGTTCAGATGATGTACTGTTCGGTGCAGAGGTCATTATGTTCAGTTCAGATGATATACTGTTCGGTGCAGAAGTCATTATGTTCAGTTCAGATAATATACTGTTCGGTGCAGAAGTCATTATGTTCAGTAGTGAACACAAACTGTTGTGTGATACCGTCATTATGTTCAGTTCAGATGATATTCTGTTCGGTGCAGAAGTCATTATGTTCAGTTCAGATGATATTCTGTTCGGTGCAGAAGTCATTATGGTCAGTAGTGAACACAAACTGTTGTGTGATACCGTCATTATGTTCAGTTCAGATGATATTCTGTTCGGTGCAGAAGTCATTATGTTCAGTAGTGAACACAAACTGTGGTGTGATACCGTCATTATGTTCAGTTCAGATGATATTCTGTTCGGTGCAGAAGTCATTATGGTCAGTAGTGAACACAAACTGTGGTGTGATACCGTCATTATGTTCAGTTCAGATGATATTCTGTTCGGTGCAGAAGTCATTATGGTCAGTAGTGAACACAAACTGTGGTGTGATACCGTCATTATGTTCAGTTCAGATGATATTCTGTTCGGTGCAGAAGTCATTATGGTCAGTAGTGAACACAAACTGTGGTGTGATACCGTCATTATGTTCAGTTCAGATGATATCCTGTTTGGTGCAGAGGTCATTATGTTCAGTAGTGAACACAAACTGTGGTGTGATACCGTCATTATGTTCAGTTCAGATGATATTCTGTTCGGTGCAGAAGTCATTATGTTCAGTAGTGAACACAAACTGTGGTGTGATACCGTCATTATGTTCAGTTCAGATGATATACTGTTCGGTGCACAAGTCATTTGACAATGCGCTTAGTGGTCATACAATTATGTTGGGTTCATTCGGATTTCTTCGCGTCAAACAAGATGGCGGGCGGGAGCAACTAATTTCCATAGGTCACGTCGAGGCTAATGACCTCTAAATTGCCAAAACAATTACCTATTTGAGTCACACATGGCCACAGTATAAAGAACGTTAAATATAAGTATGGAAACCCCATTTGAGACACACATGACCACAGTAAATGGAACATTATATATAAGTAAGTGTAGCCTAATAAAGTCAAACATGGCCAAAGTGTAAAGAAAATTTTATATAAGTAAGTGAAACCTAATTGAGTCACATATGGCCACAATATATTAGACATAATGTTTAAGTCAGGGAAATGTATTTGAGGCTACCCTTACTTATATATAATGTTCCATATACTTTAGTTATGCGTGACTCAAAAAGGTTTCCCTTACTTAAACATAATGTTCCATATATTTTGGCCTAGTGTGACTCAATTAGGTTTCCCTTACTTATATAGAATGTTATTCATAATGTGGGTATGTGTGACTTTATTGCGCTACCTATATACTTATATTTAATGTTCCATATACTGTGGCCATGTGTGACTCAAAAAGGTTTCCCTTACTTAAATATTATGTTCCATTTATTGTGGTTATGTGTGACTCAAATGGGTTACCAACAAATACATGTTAAGTTGTATATGCTGTGGCCATATGTGACTTTAATAGGCTACCCTTACTTATATGCTCCATATACTGTGGCCATGTGTGACTCAAATAGGGTTCCCTTACTTGAATATGATGTTTTATATTTTAAATTTCGTTTGCTGTGTCCATTTGTGACTCTTATAGGTTACCAAACAGATAAATTTTAAGTTTTATTTACGGTGGTCATGTGTGACTTTAACAGGCTACCCTTACCCCTATTTTAAGTTTTCTATATACTGTACCCATTATGACTGTAACAGTATAGTATAGTCATGAAGTCATGAATTAACTAATAAATACCCATAGGGTATTTAAAAGTCCAATTTATGAAAATAACGTTCTTAAGCCCCCCCCCCCCCCCCGATAATATTTACAGGGAAGAAAATTGTTTTGGCAATTTAGTGGTCATTAGCCTCGACGTGACCTCTCCCATCTTGTTGCCCGAAAATATCCGAATGAACCCAACATAATGGTGTATCACACAACAGTTTGTGTTCACTATTGAACACAAGTAGAGATTTTGATGCTAAAGCATCAAGTCGCCGGATAGAAATATGATTGCATTATCATAATAAATAAAAGAAAATATCAGTTTAATTGTTCGAGTATAAAGAAAAGAAGAACAATAAGTTGAGTAATGTTTATTCAGAAACACGTTTTCACGTACTTGCCACAATTATATCTTTCTTGCTATAAACTTTGTAAAAGAGTTTTATGCAATAGTTTCATGTTATGTTATAATAAAACATCATATTTGAAGCAAACTTGCTGAGCAATTTTGTCAAGAAACTGTTATCATTATTAAATAAGGAAGTACTGTTTGGCAATATTTACCCGAGACTCAATAATTTTCGGGATCTGTTTCGTTAGCTTACATAACTTATTATGATTAATGTTTAATCGTGTGTTTTATTTATAGCACTTTTTTATTTCATAATTTTGATAAATGGTCAAGTTTTGCAAAATACAAAAAGTATTATAAAAGAAAACATAAAAAAATCACTTTATCGAACCTACAGTCTTCAATTTGAAACTAACTTAAAATCTAACACCTTGTCATCGAGGCTTGTAAAGCAAGTGATATGATTATAATTCTACTTGTAATTCTACTTTATACATATACCGTTGTACCATACTGAATCCCATAATTACCGACAAATTATTACCGATCATCGAATATTTGCAAAGTGACTATGAAAATATATATGCTTAATTATTGCATAAAACAATGCAATTCTACTATAAAAGTGGTGTCTGCATAAAAAAAATATTCTTATGCACTATCGAAAAAATATATTATTTAGCTGATCGTTACTATATAGTTAACGTTTAATTGCCTTCCAGTGCGATAAACTATCAACACAAAGATAGTTTATTAGTTTTCTCTGTGTATCCAATACGATTCCGGCCCCTCCTGTCATACACAAAATTCTTCTTCTTCTTCCAATACTGTACATAACCCACTCTGGGGCATTGAGTTACTTTGATTTGCACTTTTATCAGCTGCAAACCATTCACAGGTTACCTGTAGCCATTTGTTACTATTAATAGATTTTATAACGGTAACATACAACGTGTAGTCACGTGATTCTGGGAGAAGCTGTTTATGATAAATAAGATAAAAAAGAATAGAATAGGTCTGATAACGTAAAAACAACCAGATAATTTAAAAAGTGTCATTTCAAATATCATGCATGATTTATTTATCATAAAATAGCAACACTTGACACTTTGAAAAAAGGAAAAACATCCCTAAATTCAAGGACTTATCCATAGGGATACGTCATTAATTCAATTTATAAAAATTGTAATGTTGCTTTTTACGATGTCAATATTTGAATATTTCATTTCATTGAGCAAGATTATTGTATGTTTGAATTTTTGAGATTACTGAAAACAATTGTAGTCTTTAATTGTTCAGTAATTGTTGTGCTTTTATTTCCAGATTTTAATGCCTGCTCCTACCATAGGTATAATATTAAACTGTTACAAATATAGTCGCCGGTTTCTACCGGCGACTAATAATGACCTCTGCACCGAACAGTATATCATCTGAACTGAACAGAATGATAGTACCAAAAAACCACTGAACATAACGACCTTTGCACCGAATAACACATTGACTTGACTGAAGAAGATATAATCAGCACACAAGATAATGATAGTACCATTTAAGATAATGATTGTACCATTTAACAGTTCTTTTTCACGACTGAACAGAAGGAATAAAGCACCCAACAGCATGTCATTGCAACTGAAAATAATAAAAGTATCACCCAATAATACACTGCCTCAACCAAACAAAATGATAGTACCACTCAACTGTTTATTTTCATGGTTGAACATGATGAGAAGAGCACCAAACAGCATATTATTATAACCGAACATAATAACTGTAACACCCTACAACATATCTTTTTAACTCAACATAATTGTGTTTCCACATGCCTGTTTGTTTTAAGAACTGAACATGACGACTTATGCACCCGACAATACATTGACTTGACTGAATAAAATACAGTCAGCACACAACATAGCACTTCAATAACTGAGCACATTAGGATTTCAACCCAGCATTTTGTATCTCGGACTAAACAGAAAGACATTTAACCAGGTATATCATTCAATCTTAACATAAGACAGTCCAGGCGTTCCATACCTTCTGACAATCCTTTATTGGTATTCGTTCAACACTCGTATTTCGTCAATTGTTCGTTTAAATTAAAACCGAAAGTGAAAGTAGTTTTAAATATTTGAATACATAGTAACACAGTGGAACTATCAAATTTGCACTTGCGACTCTGAAAAACAATGAGCCCTTGAAAGCAATGAACAATATATTGTGTTTTATTAATAAAATTGTCATCCCTACGCAGACTTCTTTATGTCAGAGTTATTTTTACCCTCATTTGGGGTGAGTAATGCGTTGTGAGAGACTGGTGTGTATACAATTCAGACAGTATACAATTAATTTGTTTCGACGGCATACAATTTAAAGGTATAATTACTTATTGGATACAAATAAAGTAAATAATGGTTAGTTTAATAACCAATCTGAATGTTTCAAAGATTATCCCTTCAAACATTAAAAACACTTAACAGTCCATCAATTAAATAGATCTTAGCAATAAAATCACACTAAGAAAAAAGCTAGAAATGTGTCCATAGAACACGGGGATGCCCCCACAAGCCACTGTTCTGTCAATCTTATGACTCTAGGTCAAATATTTTTTGGACTACATGTGCCACAAGTTGAAAACTGAAAATCAAAAAAGGGCCATAATTCTCTAAAATTTGGTCGCAGCAAAAAATTCCTTCCTTTACTACCATCTACACATTAAGGTTGTTCATCCCTGGAAGTTTAAGCAAAATCTGCCATCTGGTTTAAGAGGAGTTGCGTTCACAAAATTTCTACATAGTATATAATGAAAAAATCAAAAAAGGGCCATAATTCTGTTAAATTTGGTTGCAGCAAAAATTTCTTTCTTTACTACCATCTACACATTAAGGTTGTTCATCCCTGGAAGTTTAAGCAAAATCTGCCATCCGGTTTAAGAGGAGTTGCATTCACAAAATTTCTACATAGTATATAGTGAAAAAATCAACAAAGGGCCATAATTCTGTAAAATTTGGTCGCAGCAAAAATTCTTTCCTTTACTACCATCTACACCTGAAGGTTGTTCATCCCTGTAAGTTTAAGCAAAATCTGCCATCCGGTTTAAGAGGAGTTGCGTTCACAAAATTTCTACATAGTATATAAGTGAAACTAGAAATGTGTCCATAGGACACGGATGCCCCCACACGCCACTGTTCTGTCAATCTTATGACTCTAGGTCAAATATTGTTTTCATTAAATTTTTTTGGAAAACAGTTTGGTTTGTGAAATATACATTAAATATTATATAAGTACCTGTTGTTTGTAATAATCTTCTAGTCTTTCTTTAATCTTATACTGTACTTTTTTCTAGCTACATGTACCAGCCTTTCCAAGTGAATATTAAAGTAAATAATCTTTTATTTCCCTGAAAATATCAATTTAGAGATTTCATTTTGAAATTCATCAATACTACTAATACTACTCTCTTAGTGTGTATATACAATGTATATATGTGTCTATACAATGTATATATATGTTTACACAATAATATGATTGTGTACAGCATGTAATGACATATAAATTAAAATTTGAAAAATTTATGATAATAAAATATTAATAATATTTCTTCATATTACTCCACAGTATTACCACTAAAATAGAAAATGTTCTATCATTTTATTATGATCTTTATTTTTTACATGTAGATTTGTGAAAAAAATGTGAATATCAGTAGTGTCAAAAATTGTTAAATCATATAAAATGTCTAATTTAAACACTGATAAATTACTTCAACCATGTATTGAGAACAGGTATAGATCATTTCCAACAGTCTTGCTGTTGTGTTGACATTTTCGCGACATGGTTGTGTGTCTGCCTTGTAATCAAGAGGTCTGGGGTTCAAATCCCTTTAAGTGCCTGAAGATTTTTCAGGTTAACAATTATCAAGGTGGCAGTGATTTTTTTTTCAACTTTCAAAACAACCTGTGGCTTTATAAATGGGAAACTATAGCTTGATTAATGAGAAAAGAGGAAAAATTTCAACCACTGAAAATGGAATTTACCCATACATTTAAAAAAAGTGTAATTCAATTTAAAGGGGTTCCATTGAGGTATTTTGTCATGATGGAACTGAAATATTTTTTCCAGATAAATGTACCATTTGATGAATGTTTAGAACACTAATCTTTGTACAAACCTTTAGATCATTTGCGCATTTCGTTTTTCCAGAATAATTATTCAAATTGTAAAAAGATGACCCAAAATGAAATGGCTAGACTTTAAATAGATATATATAATAATTTATAAAGGTCAAAATAAAATTATTCTGAAATATTCAAGAATGTGCCCCATTTGGTAGAGACGTAACGGCCGTGACAAGACCAAAAAATTGTAGGCATATATGCCGGTTTTCCTGTAAAGGCAGACATCTGTGTAATATCAATTTGTAAAATCTGTCGATTTGCAGTCTAACTCTAAGTATGATCGAAATGTCTTGGGTACGAAAGACTCGAGATCTCCAAATTACTTCGAAATTATTTACGAAAGTTTTAGTCCTCGGAAACAAATTGGCATCAATAAATAAACTTAATATTATTATTCATCAAATTCATAACATATTTTGCTTTATAACTTACCTTATGAGCTTAACAGGCTGATAATTATGCTCGTGAAGTAGGTCAAAAAATATACCGGAAGTTGTCGGATTCATTTAACCTAATTGTCGGCTAATTCAGAGACGAATAGATTATCTACATCTCTGGCTAATTCTATTTCAATATCCACTTTGCATTTATAAACTACAAAATTTATCCGATAAATAATGTCTTTTTCAAAAATTTCTGGAATATAATACAAAAAAATGTGATGATAAGGCGGATGAGGGGGGATACTAATCGACGGTCTCCGGTCTCCGGTCTTCGACGGTCCCCGGTCTCCAAAGACCGTCGAAGACCGTCAATTGTAGTAGACCGTCGATTAGTAGGTTATAACACAAATCGACGGTCTCCAGATTATATACGTAATTAGACAGAATGACCAATAGGCAATAACACTTTTATTTTCAGTGATTGATGTCAATAGATTAGAGTGATTAACGGGTATTTTTGATGAAAAAAATACAGTAATAATAAAAAAGAAAGAAATTTTTTAAAAGTTATAAAAATATTTTTAGAATTTAGATGATGTGTTTGTTCAGTTGTAATTCAACAATGATCAATTAATTGTCTTAATGAAATAAATACATTTTTGACTTAATATTTGTAAAGATAAAGTAGAACCCTCTATTAATAGGTTATTATATAAGATTTATTACATAATTGAAATTGCGACATAGGTAAAATGTGGCCAATAAGCATTTTTTTTCTAAAAATAAAATAAACTTTAACTTAAAAATGTTATTGTTTTTCTCCGTGGAAAATCTTATATAATTTGTTGAGAGCGTTCAGTTATTACATTTCGCCAAAGGTTAGATGTAAATAAAATAAATAACGGATTTGACTGTTTGCGAAATGTAATATCCAGGCCACACCACGGGGAGGAACTCTCTCGTGGCCCAACCTAACTTTATAAAAATAAAAAATGTGAGATAATGTATTTCAAAAAAAAATGCACATGAAAAGTTAGAAAGGTAACAAAAAAATAATTAAAGAAATCTATTAGAATGGAAAAAATCGTCAACTTCTGTCCAGAAATAAAAAATTTACAACATAAAAAAAGCCTACTTTTTCCTGAATGCAAAGAAAAACGATGTTAAAAATAATCAAATCTGTTGAACTGACAAATGGAAAAGGCAAAAATAATGGTTTACGAAATATACAAAATGCAAATATAAACAAAACAAAAAAAAACACACTTAAAGGCAATGTAAATAAAATTAAATCAGCTAATAAATGTCAAATTACGAAGTATATAAGTGAAAATAAAACATGAACATAGTAAACATTTATGCAATCAATTTATGGCATAATGTAAAAAAGTAAGAGAAAATTTTATAATAAATTTTGCACGAGAAAACTAACAAAAGTTACAAAAAAATTATTTCAGAAATTTATTAGAATTGATTTCTTTATAGCACAATTTTGGTTTCAAAAATCTGTCTGGAATAAAAATTTAAAACATAAAAAACTGTTAATATAAGGCCCTACTTTTTAATGAACGCAAAAAAAACGATGTTTGAAATAATCAAATCTGTTGAATTGAAAAATGACCTGTTGAACTGACAAATGGAAAAGGCAAAAACAATGGTTTACGAAATATACAAAATGCAAATATAAACAAAAAAACACTTACTTAAAGGCAATGTAAATAAAATTTAAATCAGCTATTAAATCTCAAATTACGAAGTACATAAGTGGGAAAAAAACATGAACATAGTAAACAGTTATGCAATCAATTTATGGAATTATGTAAAAAAGTGAGAGAAAATTTTATAATAAATTTTGCACGAGAAAAGTTACAAAAGTTACAAAAAAATTATTTCAGTAATTTATTAGAATTGATTCTTTATAGCACAACTTTGGTTTTAAAAATCGGTCAGGAATAAAATTTAAAAAAATAAAAGTTGTTAATATAAGGGCCTACTTTTTAATGAATGCAATGTAAAATAAAACAAAATAAACATTACGCCGCCTGTCAATCAAGCTGGCAGGGGTCACAGAGATAAGCTAATCAGCGATCGTTATCAGTTTCACGCTAAGATGCCTGCGAAGTCCGCCATTTTCCTTTCTAAGACAATGGTGCATTAATTGAAAGTATTTTAATTTTCTGTCAATTTAAAGCTATAAATCGGTATATTTATTCAGGTATCAAATATAAAGATAGATCGAGTAAGTTAGTTTATAAATAAAAGTCAATAATTATCTACAAATGGAAATAATAAGTTCTATTGCAGGTACGAAACATTTATCCTGGCTATAACACAATGCTTTGAAAAGGGAAAAAGGTTAAAACAAATCCACTTATTTTCATTACCGTTCTATCTGTTCATAATCGCATTAAATATTATAAGGTCAAAGAATATCCAGAACGTATGACATTTTTTCGTTTATAATTTATAGCGTCAATAAAAACGCAGCGTAAAAAATGTAAATTTAATGAGTAAATAAATAAACAAATGGGTGAAACTATCTTACCTGAATATTTCTATAAAGTTCAATAAGTTAAGAATAGTCATTCGAATAGATCTACTTAATACGAAACTAATACCACTAGCATCATATCTACTGTATGTAAAGGTTATTTTAAAAAGAATAACGTTGCGTTTTGTCGTGAATCATATCAAATACACGTATGTAAACAATACATAATGACATATAATGTATTGTGAATATTTATATATATTTTTAAAGTAAACATATTTCTGTATGTTTTACTTTTTGGTTTATTACTCAGCTGGAAGCGTGCCGCTTTTCGTTGAAACAAAGTCATCCCATTTTTAGTACATTCCTACATTTAATTAATATTATGACAATAAAAACATTCCCAGGGAAATTGCTTTTCTAATGATTTTGGTTTATGTTTAACACCTACACATTTTTGATGGAACCACTTCCGACATTTTCTATTATCACATTGAATCATATTGTCTACAAATTCCGGCATTTCACACATACAGGTTGTCTTGATTTTAAATGACCTATGGATACCTTGAAAAGATGCGGGCCTCTGAAACTTACTATTTTCTTTTGGGAAAGGAGACATTTTTTCATTAACAAAACAATGAAACAAATGTTCGCGCATTTCTGAAACAATATATTGATGTTTAAAATTGAATCTGCCGCCACTATAACAGAAATCTACAGTTTGTGCTATTGCAAATAGTCCACAATCGTTGCTATTTGGTTGTTGTTGTACTCTTGGAACTTTAACGCATAAATTATTTTTTTCACTTGAATAAAGTTGTGATAATTGGATCTGAATGTTATTTTTTAATAGTTTAAGGTTTTCCCCTAAACTGTCTAAATAATATATAAAATTCAAGTCATCTATTGATTTCATACTGACTGTCCAGTGACAACTGCCGTCAAAATGTATTTGTACAGAAGGGTATTCAATTTGTCTAGCAAATTTTCTGTCAACATTCCAAATTTTCTTATTGTCTAAGAAAAAAGGTGCTAATTTAGTATCCTGCAAACCATGAATGTTCGGAAATTGCCTTTTTAATATCGTCATTGTTGCATTTATATGTTTGTCTGTCAGCCATTGTTGATCTTCAAGTATTTTTTTATCATTTAAATCTAAATATAAATTCGTCAACCAAGGGGCATAATCTGTAACATCGGAATTTCTTCCAGTGTTTAATTCGTTAATACATTGATTTTTTATTGGTGATTTCAAAGTTGGCATTTCTAATTTAACTTTTTTCTTTAAGGTCCTATCTGGAGACGCGTGTCTTTTTTTGTCTGAAGTGGCATTTTCACTTTCAGTTATATCCGGTAAAATGACGTCGTTTTACTTTAACATTGTCTGGAGACATTTTTTTCCTAACTATATTCTTATCATTATTATATCAAGGCAAGGTTGTTGCCTATAACATCAAGTTAAGTCATAGTACATTAAATGCCCTTTTGTCTACAGAAATGCTTTTGTTTTCATTCTTCAAAGGGTCTTTCTTTTTGTCCTCCCTCAGCGTTATTCAACGTTACTTATTTCATGTGACATAAACATAAGCCATAAATTAAACTCTGCCCTTTCTAAGCCAGGAAAAATTTATTCGTTTCTTGGGCATTATGTGCCTTTAATAATGCGACATTAAAACTTTTTCTCTTTTTTAAAGCTAAAAATTCAATCAACGAAAGCATGTCAATTATCAAAAAGCATGGCCGAGTGGTTAATGCGGTGAACTAGTAATAGTAATTTCATTATCGCTAGCCGCATGGGTTCAAACCCCTTCAGGGGCAATTTGTTGTTTCCTTCAGCAAGAAACATTACACTCATCTCCCAGGAACGGATTCGAAAGTGTGTCTATAAGCTTATAGCTTCCTGCACAATCGAACTAAAAAAACTGTATAAACCAATTATGAAATTACAAGAAAGCTGGAAAGTCTCAATATGTGACGTAACCCGAACCTACCTGTCACCCCCTCTCCCCCCCAAAAAAAAAAAAAGAAAAAAAAAGACAAACAAAAAAACTTACCCAGGATTTATTGAATGGATGGTCTCACAGAGTGCACGTATGTCATAAGCTATATGAGACGGCACATTGAAAGCAACATCATTTGCTCCGACCAGAAGCACGACAGTCTGCAATTAATGACAGTGTAGCAATGTACATAATGGGCATTTTTCTCTTTAAGATATTATATAATTACTCGTATAGACGTTACGCACAATGTTGCGTCTGTTTATATTTTTTCTTTTACGTAAATGATATTATAATGCAAGCTAGAAACTCCGTTTGTATCAAACTAGCAAAAAATCTAGATTATTTTTATTTATTTTTTTACCTAAACTAGACATGTGAGTACTATACATAAATTGCCAGTTTTTACATGTAGAATTACCCTAATTACTACATGCCATAAAAATCTTATAGTTATGAAACATAGTTAAGAATTTAAGCGGGTTAGTTGGAATTTCAATATACTGTTATCTTCTTTAGATTTTTAATATGTATATCTACTCAGTCATGATCTAAATTTTTATACATGTGCAAGTATGCAAAGGAACGGAATTTCTTATAGAAGCATTTTAATTAAAGTGGATTTTTATTCTTATAAGATACATTAAAAGCCCTCCTTAGCCCATTTAATATGGCAAGAGGTATTTACAGTACACACATGTTGCAACATCAAGAACGCCCTTTATATAAATATGAATTATTATACATGAACACATTGTAAATTTTTGCATTTCAAATCCATGGAAATCCATAAAGTACTTACAGACAGACCTCCTTTTTCAAATATTAATTATTTACAAAGTTCACTAAAGTTACAGACTGTGTCAAACTGTATTTAATGATCGTTTCTTGTAAATATTAATTTAAGCAGGACTAGCAGTCTTGCAATAGATTAGTTAAAATATTACTATATTACTAGAAAGCTTTCAAATGACCAATAAATTGTTACGGTAATATAATTTGGTAACGCACACATGCTAATTGATTGGCTAATTCTCGATAATTAACTAATACTCCGCGACAATTAGTGTAATTAATAGATGGCTATAATATATTCACGCAACAATTCTCGTAACAGTTTTCGATTATTTGCCATTATTACTAATTAACAATTTAACCACATTAATAGGGTTTAATAAAGTTATTAAATGAAAACATTAGCACAATGTTTGTTACTGCAATCAAGTCAATGAGTGATATTTACTATTAAGAATATATAGAGCAGACTTGCTTGTTTTATATGTGGAAAAATCAATTTACTATGTATAGGCAATTTTAATGACGGTGTTAATATTTTGATACTTTAAAATATATACTTTTAAAAAAAAATGTTTTATCGCGAAATGCACAAGAATTAATTGGGACAAGGGTATGTCATAAGTATATTATACATGCATTGTGCTCTTCTGTTAACCATGTCTTTTTATTGAAAATTGTATTGCTAGTTTTATTGCAATAAAATATTTGTAGTCGACGGTCCGGTCTCTCCATGTTGACGGTCTTCTATGGTCTTAAGAATATAAAGAAAATATACAACAACAACAACAACAACAACAACAATTTATTTCAGCATTAAGTAATATACATTTACTTCTAGCCCTCAATAATATTATAATGTGTAGTGATAGGTCAAATAAAGATTACATAAGTATTATTATTTAACCCATTACTTCATGAGCATTTTGTGAAAAATGGCTGTTTTCATTGAAAAGTCTCCCGTTACAAGTTCAAATTGTAACCTACTAATCGACGGTAACCACGAGACCGTCAATATTTATCAAACTACTGTGGTCTCTCCATGTTGACGGTCTTCGACGGTCTAAGACAATTGTGTGCAAAACTTACAAATTAACAATGTTTGTGTTAAAATAATTCTGAGTACACTACTATTACTTGTACAAATGAAAATAGTATCGATGAAGTTGATATTAAAAAAATCGAAAAAAAAATAACAATGATCTATCAATTAATTGGCAGTCATCAAAAAAAAAATAATAATAATTATAATTTTTCCCTTTTTTCAAAGGAATATTTTATTTGCTTTTTTTACAAATCATCGAAAAATTGACACAAATAAACTATCGTCTTAGAGAAAAATGCTAATTGGCTGGCAACATAGATTAATAACACGAGACCGTCGATTCGTATAGTAACCTACTAATCGACGGTCTCCTGTAGACTATAATTGACGGTCTCTCCCTGTTGACGGTCTTCGACGGTCTTAGACGATTGTGTGCAAACTTACATTAACAATTTTTCTGTTTAAATTATTCTGAGTATAATACTATTACTTATACAAATGATAATATTATCGATGAAGTTAATATTAAAATAATACAAATAAAAACCACTCATAAATACAAAAAGGGGAAATCTTGAAAAATAACAATGATCTATCAATTAATTGACAGTCATCAAAAAAAAAATCAATTAATTATATCATATCCTTTTTAAAGGAATATTTTATTTGCTTTTTAATTTACAAATCATCAAAAAAATTGAAGCAAATAAAATATCGTCTTAGAGAAAATGCTAATTGGCTGGCAACATAGATTAATAACACGAGACCGTCGATTCGTATAGTAACCTACTAATCGACGGTCTCCTACAGTCAACGGTCTTTGGAGATATAACCATACCACGAGACCGTCTATATTTATAATATTACTAATCGACGGTCTCTCTCAATTGACGGTCTTCAAGGGTCTTTAGAATATATACAATTGTGCGAAAACTAACACATTTTTACAGATTTTTAAATTAAAAATATCAAGATTATACTACTACTTATAATAGTAATATAGAGGGAGTTCATGTAACATAAAATCTGAGACCTTAAACAAGAAAAGGAATAAAAAATAAATAAAAAAGGGAAAGAAAACAATATAAATAAATAAAAAGGGTAAGAAATTTAAAAAAAAGTTTTGCTTATTGACCTGCTAAATTAATTATTAACTACAAATGTATATAGTATCCATTAAATTCATGTATAATCACGAGACCGTCGATTTGTGTAGTAACCTACTAATCGACGGTCTCCACGAGGCCGTCAATATTTATCAAACTACTGTAGACTATAATTGACGGTCTCTCCCTGTTGACGGTCTTCAACGGTCTTAGACAATTGTGTGCAAACTTACAAATTAACAATTTTTCTGTTTAAATTATTCTGACTTTACTATTATTACTTATACAAATGATAATATTATCGATGAAGTTAATATTAAAAAAAAAAATACAAATAAAAACCACTCATAAATACAAAAAGGGGAAATCTGGAAAAATAACAATCATCTATCAATTGATTGACAGTCATTAAAAAAAATCATATTAATTATATTATATCCTTTTTTAAAGGAATATCGTATTTGCTTTTTTACAAATCATCAAAAAAATTGTAACAAATAAACTATCGTCTAAGAGAAAATGCTTATTGGCTGGCTACATAAATTAATAACACGAGACCGTCGATTCGTATATTTACATACTAATCGACGGTCTCCTACAATCAACGGTCTTTGGAGACATAACCATACCACGAGACCGTCTATATTTATAATATTACTAATCGACGGTCTCTCTCAATTGACGGTCTTCAAGGGTCTTTAGAATATATACAATTGTGCGTAAACTAACACATTCTTATAGATTTTTAAATTAAAATATCGAGATTATACTACTACTTATAATAATAATAATAATATAGAGGGAGTTCATGTAACATAAAATCGGAGACCTTAAACAAGAAAATAACAAAATAATAAAAAAAAAACAAAAAAGAAAAATGAAAAGAAAAAAAAATAGAAAAAAAAATAGTTTTGCTTATTGACCGGCTAAATTAATAAATAACTATATAATATCCATTAAATTCATGTATAATCACGAGACCGTCGATTTGTGTAGTAACCTACTAATCGACGGTCTCCACGAGGCCGTCGATATTTATCAAACTACTGTAGACTATAATTGACGGTCTCTCCCTGTTGACGGTCTTCAACGGTCTAAGACAATTGTGCGCACACTTACAAATTAATAATTTTCTGTTTAAATTATTCTGACTATACTATTATTACTTATACAAATTATAATATTATCGATGAAGTTGATATTAAAAAAAATACAAATAAAAACCACTCATAAATACAAAAAGGGGAAATCTGGAAAAATAACAATGATCTATCGATTAATTGACAGTCATCAAAAAATCATATTAATTATATTATATCCTTTTTTAAGGAATATCTTTCTTTCTTTTTTTACAAAAGTTTGACACAAAAAAAAATTTCGTCTTAGAAAAAATGCTTATTGGCTGGACACGAGACCGTCGATTTGTATAGTAACCTACTAATCGACGGTCTCCTACAATCAACGGTCTATAACCTACAAATCGACGGTCTCTCACCATTGACGGTCTTCGACGGTCTTTAGAATATATACAAATGTGCATAAACTCACAAATTTATGTATGTATTTTTTAAGCTAAAACATCGAAATTATATTACTGCTACTAATTACTACTATTACTTATGATATAAATAAAAATATTAGACATTGATATTTTTTAATAAATTTAATAGCATTTTTATATTCCAATATATTTCATTGTCTTAAAAAGAAATTAAAAAAAATATATAAAAAAATGGCATGTTAATTATGTTTTATCTTATTCATTTTTAAATCTTATTTGTTTTTTTACAAATTATCAAAAAATACTGAAATCAATAAATCATTATCTTAGAGAATTTGCTTATTGACCGGCTAAATTAATTGATAACTATGTAATATCCATCAAATTAATGTATAATCACGAGACCGTCGATTTGTATAGTAACCTGCTAATCAACCGTCTACTACAATCGACGGCCCTTGTAGGCATAAAACTATACCATGAGACCGTCTTTATCTATAAACTACAAATCGACGGTCTCTCCCCATTGACGGTCTTCTACGGTCTTTAGAATATATGCAAATATGCATAAACTCACGAATTTATATTTATACTACTACTACTGCTAACTACTACTAACTACTACTAACAATAATAATATAGATCTAAATAAAAATATAAGACCTTGATATTTATTTATAAATTCAATAACATTTTTATATTTCAATATATTTCATTGTTAATTTGTTTATCTAATTTGTTGCATAACAATATCTTATTTCCCCATATTTTTTTTTATATTTTTCCCTTTTTTATGTAATCATTTCTTTCCCCATTAATATCCTTAAATATTGACATCGTCGTAAAAGAAAATATTAATTGACCTGTTATTAATTATTTCTAAATTATTCTTATCAATTCATCGCGAGACCGTCGATTTGTGTGATAACCTACTAATCGACGGTCTCCTACAATAGACGGTCTTCGACGGTCTTTGGAGACCGTCAAAGACCGTCGATTTTGCGGAGACCGTCGATTAGTATCCCCCGCGGATGAGTAAGTTAAATATTGCAAGCCGTCAAGCACTATGACCCAATTAATTTACTATCCCATTCATAGAATTATGTGACCTTTCAAATTGTATCCGCTACGTTTCTAATACCGTAATTCAAGCTCAATTGCACATTATTTTCAAAAAATAAATTTCTTGTCTCCTCTTCTGTTCGCAATAAATCGAAGTTTTCAGAAATTCAGAGCACTATTTTTCACTCGCGGCGGTTATGCGTCGGTCATGGTCGGGTGATCACTATGAATTCAGCTTACGTTGATATGTTAGAATACAATATAGCATATAGAGTGGCGATGAAACGTCACAGCAGTGGGCATTACCCTGTATGGTTGGAAATTTCGGGTTTGTAAGTGCACTAGTTGGGACTACGTCCCAACTAAAAATGAATAAATGAACATTCTAAGCTACTTAGATGCATAGAATATCACGTTCAAAATGAAATCTTGATTAATTTTTACGATATATAATCAAGAGCATCAGAACTGACAAAATCACTAATGTGAAGGCAGAAATAAAATTTAAATCATTAAAGTTGTTTAAAGTTACAATAATTTCAATTTTAAGGAAAGATAATGAACAAGTTACTAACTTAGGGAAAAATAACTTTTATAATATATAAATGGCTGCAAAAACGCTTAAGCAATTAACCTTAAGCAAGGCGATTAAGATGTGTTTAAGCTAGGTCAGTTTGATATAATTTGATAGCGCAATAGGGCAAACTATGTAAAGGAAAGGAATTTTTATTATATTTTAAAGAGGCACTATAACATACAATAGAAGGGTTATTTGTTATTGGTTTTAATTTTTAATTGATAAGCATCGCCCTTTTCAAGCACAGACACTTGGGGTGTGGAGCTCAACGACCCAAGTGTCTGTGTTTTCTAGCACATATCAGCCTCGTCTGATAAAATTGATATCAAAAGACAGTAATTCTGATTCGTTATTTTTTATTTTAAGATTGGCATTACATTAAATTTCGGACAATATATGGCAAAAGTCGACTGACTGGTAAAAATGAATTGTCCGAATTTCGTTTATGTTGGTTGTTTAATGTTACTCGGTTTTTAAATTGAAGTTTCTCTGCATGTATATAT
>NW_026856252.1:0-140744 GCF_026571515.1 Ruditapes philippinarum | reverse complement strand
AAGTGCAGGCAAGGGTTTTGGGAGGGGTTTCTTTTTGGTACAATTCAGCAGCAAAAGAAAAATTGAAAATTGCAAAAAAGCTTTTAAGGGAAAGATTTGAAGGTAGAGGTTAAACCTCTACAAAAATTCAAAAAAATTACATTTAATGTAATCTTTTTTTTTTAAATACTTTATACATACAAGTTTTTCAAGACAATCCTTAAAAATTCCGTATTAATTTACAATAAAACCTATAAACTTAAAGCAATTAATTCTTTTCCCTTTAATTATGACCCTTTTCCAATAAAAAAGTTTTCCCCCTTTAAAGATAAAAACCAATTTTAAAATCCCCAAAAAGGGAAAATGATATATAAAATTTTTCCTTTCTAAAAATTAAATTTTTCATCAAAAAGGGGGGGGTTTTCTTTTAAGTGTCTTTTAAATGCTTTTTTTGTTTTGAAAATTTAAATTTTTAAAATCAGCCTTTTTTTTCAAAAGGGGAAATTTTAAAATTTCTAAAAAAGATACTAATAAAAATTAATAAGAAAAAAAAAATTCTAAACTGTTTTGACATTTGAAATCTTTCTTAACCAAACCCAATGTCAAAAAACCACCCAAAAAAAACAGGGGGGGAAAAATGTTATTTTGGGAAAAACAAATTTGGTCCCCTACTGATTAAAATTTAATTTCTATGGGGTTTTAATGGGGAAAAACAGTTTTAATGAAAAATTTTTGGAAATAAAAATATATCAATATAAAACAGCTACATTTAGGATTGTGGGAAAGGGTAAATTTATCTTTTCCCCTTTATAAAAGTTTTAAAGGGAATGAAGAAATTTTTTTGGAACTCTTTAATTTGTTTTTTTTTAACATTTTTAAAATTTAAAGATATTTTTAAAAATCACTATAAAATTAAGAAAATTTAAAAAAATTAAATATTTGGGGTCCCCAATTTTTTAATTTAAAATTACAACCAAGAATTTTAAAGGAAATTATTGAGTTTTTTTGGGATGATGGGTCTGAATTGTTCTTTTTTAGATAAAAAGTTTTTTCCAATTTTTTTTGATAAAAGGATATGACCAATAAATTTTGTGTGCAAAATTTCAGACTTTTGGGCTTTTATAATTTTTCAGAAAAAATTTTTTTTTAAATTTTAAAAAATTAAACCAAAAAATTTGGGCAACATTTAAAAATTTCACTAAAACTACTTTGAATAGCTTTTAAAATTGTTTTTCGATTTATTTCGAGTACTTTTCTTCTTATTTTTGGAAATTTTTTTCTTTTTTTGAACCACTGATTAAAAAAAAAATTAAATTTTTTAAATTTTTTAACTTTTTTCCCCCAGTGGGGTTCAAAAAAAAGTACAAAAAGTTTTAAGCATTACTGAAAACTCTCTTTTAATTTTTTTTTATATTACCTTTTTTACTCAATTTTACTGAATTTGCCATCATCATTTTCTTAAGGAATCGATGCCCAGTGTTTCCATATGTGTGATTTTCTAATCATTGGACAGAAACATTTTCCAAATGCGCAATGAGGTATAATTTCAGCAGGCACTAATTGTTTTTTGGTGCCTTTTTTTTTGGAAAGTGATAAATTCTATGACAAAGAAATAACAAAGTGAGCAAAGGTCAACTCAAGTTATTTCAAAAATTTCCTAAAGCGAGACTGCAGTAACAAAGCTAATCGAAAAATCATATTATTCTGAAAATTAAGAAGGAAATTGCTGCACTTAAATAGTAAAAGCAAAGACATGCACACACAATTAAAGAAACAGTTTTTTAATAATAAAACAACAAAAAACATTTTAAAATGTAAATGGAATCTAGTTATTTTTCCAAAATAAATTTCAACTGATTGGAAACAAACACAAAAAACAAGAAATGTTTAATCACCCAAAATGTTGAACTATTTCTCAATGTACAGATTTTGAAAGATGTGTTGGTCCAATTGTGAAAAAGACAAAAAGATGTAAATGGAGAAGGAAGAAAAAAGATAAAAAAAAATGAAGCCACAAAAGAAGATGAAGAGGAAAAGATAATGAGGAGAAGGTGATGAAGAGGGAAAAAGTGAGAGTGAAAAAGATGAAGAAAATGAATGAGAGGAAAAGTGATGAAAAAAAAAGTGATGGTAGAGAGGAAAGATGAAAATAGAATAAAAATGAACAGGAAAAGGTAGATGAAGAGGAAAAAAAGTGATGAAAGAGGAAAAAAGATGAAGGGGTAAAAGTAATGAAAGAGGGTAAAGTAATGAAGAGGAAAAAGGTGACAAGAGGAAAAAGTAATGAAGAGGAAAAAGGTGATGAAGAGGGAAAAAGATGAATGAGGAAAAGTCGATGAAGAGGGAAAAAAAGATGAAGAGGGTAAAGTAATGAAAAGTTAAAGTAATGAAGAGGAAAAAGGTGACAGAGGAAAAAGTAATGAAGAGGAAAAAGGTGATAGAGGAAAAAGTAATGAAGAGGAAAAAGTTGATAGAGGAAAAAGTAATGAAAAAGATGTAACTGCTCTGCTGTAGATAAGGATGCATATTCTGAAAGTAATGTTTTACTTCCAGAAGAATAATGATTATGACATGTCTTAAAAAAATTAATCTACTAGAACCGCACCCTAATGATTTTAGATGTCTGCCTGGCAATAAAGGGACCTGATGACATGAGTTTGAACATTACTTTAAAAGTGACAGTCACAACAGTGTTCCCTCAAAAAGATAATAGCACTCGTTAGTATGATGAGGACTCATAAGTTGTAAGTATAAATTATAAGAGCTCACTTCAGAATCAAACTAAAAATAAAAAATGGTTTAAAAACAAGAAGCTGTCGGTAGGACAGCAACGCTCGACTTTCATAGTGCTTGATAGTAAAAAAATAATGCTTGATAGAGTTCCTACTCTCTGTTTTACAGTGTTGGTGACATGAATGGTGAACCTAAGTATTGCAAAGTTTCAAAGCCATATGTCAAGGGGTTTTTGAAAATTTTGGGTTTTAAAAAATTTTTAAACCAAAATTCTAATTCAAAAAAGGGGGCCAAAAATTTTCGTCAAATGTTGATACTTTCCCCCTTTGGTTCAGGTTGGTGCATAAATGGTAAAGTGTAAAAGTTTAAAGCCTTTTAAGGGATTTTGGGAAAATTTTTGAAATTAAAAAAATTTAACATAAATTCAAGGGAAAAAAGGGGATTTTTCGAAAAAGTTTTGGAAAATTTTACCCCCCTTTTCCCAGGGGGGGCATGAGGGGAAAAAGGTCAAATTTTAAAAATTTAAAGGGATTTAAAATTTTAAACTATAAAAACTTAACATAAATTCTAATTAAAAAGGGGGCAAATTTGAAAAATGCTTGAAGTTACCCCCTCCTGTCTCAGGGGGGGTCATGAGGGTGAAAATGTGAAAAAGTTTCAAACATATTAGGACTTTGAAAATTTTGAACTTTAAAAAAAATTTAACATAAGTGGTTACGCCGACGCCGACGCTCGGGTGACTAAAATAGCTCTACTTATTCTTATCGAATAGTCGAGCTAATAACTAAAAAGAGCTATATTTAGTACAGATTAAGGCAAATGATTTCAGTTACAAATGAAATAAAGATCATCTGAAAGCACTGTATTATAAGCTGTAATTTACATCAGAAATAAATTACTTTTAAAGCAATTAGAAACAAGATATATATTAAATAGTATCTAATTATCTCCTATTAATTCCCTATAACTCACTCGGAATTTAATTAAACACACATGTGGCTTTTAAAACAAAGATAAAATTCACTACTTTGATTCAATCTTATAATCCTAAATTGTCAATTTATTTTCATATATTCAATTAAGTGACAAATTCATTACAGTGACTTGGGAATAATGGACAATAAAATATTCAAATCAGAACAAGTGTGTGTTTTTTTAGTGCCATAGAATTACATTATAAGTTTTTTGTTCTATGGAATTGAATTATATGAAGCATTTATCTCAAATTCCCTATAATATTTTCTGACAAAAAAAATTAAAAAGATGTAAAATACTTTAAATATTGTTTTTTTTTTTTTAAACCGTGTTCAGACGAAAAATATAATGGGACAAACAATTTGAGACTAAAGCTGTGTTACTTTTTCAACCTATAAGGTGCAAGCACCATCTATTTGTTAGCTGATCTTTAAGACAACAGTATAATTTTTCATTTAAAAAAATGTACATAACAATACAAAAGCAGACGGTCATTCCTTCAAGTTGACAGTGACGTCACAAAATAACATCATTATACGTAAACAGAACTCTTAGATAATTCTTTTTTTATTGTCACATAAAATATGAGAATGTACTTCAAGTGTTTCTTTTATAAGTAGAATCATCATTCTAACAAATTTAGAGAAAAATATTTTCTTGCCACAAGCGAAAAACTGAACGGACATTGACCCTATTTTCAAATTTGTTGTGAATTCTAGTTACAATCAACAATATCTGAGTGAAATGTATATTTTTAAAGATCCTGTATGTTGTAATTTAAAGGCTGTTAAAACACTTAAGTGAAATTTTATATGTATATAATTATGCTTCTAAAACAATTTTCAAACATCGGAGAATATGTAAAGTATGTACTGCAAATATTTGTCCAGCAATTCTATTTCCAAAATTGCTAAAATTTGTAACAGTTACAAATATGGAATTCTGTCTGTTGTTCTGTTAAGTTTTAACACCATCAAAGACAACAATTTGCTACAAACCATAAATATTTGACACAGATCTTGAAAATACTTATATTACTGTCAATAATTTCTTTCCATTTTATGCACTGCATGAACATTCTGGTGTCACAATTCAATCACTTATATTACCATGTCATTTTCTCTGTAACACTTGCGTCAGACATAGCACATTCTGCATTTTCACATTTGTTGTGATGTAAGGCTCATAAGTTTTAGGAATGGAATCTTTGATTGGGTGCATAGCAAAATCTGACTACCAATTTAAATGTAATCATCTTTTTTAAGAACACAGTAATAACTACAGAAGTATCCTGGTGCCAAATCATAAATGTTCTATTAAAACTAGGAGTAAGGACTTATTTACTCATAACTCGTAACAGCCTTATTAGGGGCTTGAAAACTTCTAAAAAAAAGTAACAAAAGCATAATTAGGACTTAAAAAACTCCTATTTAGGACTTGAAAACTTCTAATAAGTAGTAACAAAAGCATAATTAGGACTTAAAAACTCCTATTTGAGACTTGAAAACTCCTAATAAGTAGTAACAAAAGCATAATTAGGACTCCTATTTAGGACTTGGAAACTCTTATTTAGGACTCGCAAACACCTAATAAGTAGTAACAAAAGAATAATTAGGACTTAAAAAACTCCTATTTAGGACTTGAAAACACCAAATAAGTAGTAACACTAGAAATGTGTCCATAGGACACGGATGCCCCCACCGCGCCACTGTTCTGTCAATCTTTTTACTAATTCAAGGGAAATAACTCTACAAATACTGGATAAATCCACAAGCAAAACCCCTGGTGCAAATCTAAAATATGCTGAACAACCTGCCCATAAGGTTTAATGACTATGTCAAATCCTTTTTGAGAAACTTGCGACACAAGTTGAAAATGGCAAAAATTTAAAGGAATAGGAATGGATGGATTGATGTCTGTCTAATATAAATATTCATCATTTAAAAAGAAGAATCATGACAGTTTTCCTATTGACATCAACCCTATAAGAGAGAAATTCGTGTTTTAAGACACTATTTTTTACTTGAGAAATAAGTTCATGGGCGCCGCCATTTTGGCGTAATGTCATTCTCGCAAGACAGACGAGACCGAGATTGTGACGTGTTATACCCACTTCCGGTAAAGGTGTACACGCTGGTACAACTGAAATATATCTTGATGAAGAACTTATTAATTTTATTGCGTACATTATATATTATTTATGAAAACATCATATGGAACTGAATTGCTTTAATTAATTAATTTAATTATTTTTTTGAAGACGCCGCGACATAAATTATCATTTGTCCGATATTCAAGCTTGCTGATGATCCCACCACATGATTTAAGCAATGACTGCTTAATTTTCAAAGATAAACCATAAATTTAATTTGGGTACTATGAGAAACTTCTTCAAATTGACGATATATCCTTTTATTTTGTACTTAATTTTCGCTAGACACGCTGTCCAAAATAGGCTATTTAGCACCCAGTCAAAAATGGTACCAACAGCAACAGGTTGCCCATTCCCCTATAATTACACATATTCTCGGGTTTATCCAGCTCCCTAAATCTTTTTTCCACGTTATCTACTTACCAAATTACTTTCCCGACAGATACGCATTACTACTACCGTAAATTTAATCCAATAAAACAAAAAATCATAAATCTACTTAATATTTCAAATGATTATTGGTAACTGAAAAAATGTGTTGCTTTTTTATGACGTGCTGTAATTTACTACAGTGTGGAACCTAATTCCCCCTAAGGTCATTCAGTTCACTGATGAAGCGTAAAAAAAATAGATGTCTATTTCGTCATAAGAATATTTGACAAGGGTGATTAACCAATCAAGGCACAATGTTTGTACATGATCAAAAGGTCTGTCGGCACAGAGGCATACAAGGAGCAATAAAAATCGTCTATACACAGTGTGACAGGAGCATTTGGTGCAAATTAGGAACAATTAAAATGGACAATGCGCAGTAATAGACATAAGTAGTAAGAACCAGCAATTGTGTGAATAAATTATGCAAATTAGATTTTTGAGCAGCCAATAAAAATGATTTGCCTGCAGTTAATATTAGGCTATGATTACGATGCGCAGCATCATACGTTGACAGACTTGTTAACAATTACTTTTCAAAAGAGTTGCTTATATTTTTGAAATGTATACATCAATTATGACATGTGTCCACACCTTTAAATTTGAAAGTCAGAATCAAACTGCAAACATTTAATTATAAGTACTATTAAGAACATGTTTTAGTACGATTTATATAATGGAAGTGGCTAGCGTACGGGCCCGTACGGCTAGCCAAAAGTTTTAGCCGTGCGTGAGTCACGTACAACTAGCAAGGACACGCTGTATTGGCTAGCTGTACGGCACTTTTCAAAATTTTATGGAAGTCGAAAATGCATATGTTATTTATGACTTTAAGCAAGGATTTTAACCAAGAAACAGCATTAATTGTCTTTGGATGTTAACTTTTTAGAGATTAATCGCCTTAATCGCTATATATATATCGATCTTTCAAGATGTCGAGAAAAAATAGCCTTTGCTTGCGTTTACACCAATTGAAATAGTTACAAAATTTTGATAATAATCCTTTTTTGTTTCATTAAGTTTAATTTTCGACACCTTTTATATGAAAAAAAAAACAAAAAACAAACAACAAACACTGAAAATGATTGTTGTTAGGCTCTTGATAATTGCGACAATTACCGACAGTACTGTATAAAAGTTTGTCCATCAAGGATAGTTTGCATGTTCCGTGAAAGGCATACTAAAATTCTATTGTCAGTCCCTGGATAGGTTTTAATTAAGGCTAATTAATTGATTGACTGTGCTTTTATGTTCGATATTTATCTACTGTTTTGAAAATTATATAATCATTTTTGCATTTCACCGTGTTTTTCTTTTTCTCATTCAATGATCTTTTTATTTATTTATTCCACTCCGATCATTTTTTATTCGACCCATGCATGTGCTTAAAATTAACAAAAATGATTTAATAATTCATAAAAATAAAACAACAAATGATAAGCATTCATGAAAATCAACAATTTTATAACGTTCGACTTCCAGATGATTTTGAAAAGTGCCGTACGGCTAGACAATACGTACAGTGCGTCCTGGCTAGTCGTTCGTGACTCACGTACGGCTAGAACTTTTGGCTAGCCGAACGTTTCTTTATTATTTATTTTTTTTTTTGATATTGTTACGTATTTTGAACCATAAAAAATCTCCTCTACACTTCCTGTGAAAATTAAATTGTCTGGTCAATACTTTATTATATTAATATTTCCTTACGATTCAACTAGATCGATTTATCATGAATCTAAAGATGTGGGGAAATGACATCACGCGCACCTGTTTTTATACGGCCAATACACAAACATGGCCGCGCTTACTGATTTGTAGAAATCGGTGATTTAGCGATTTCAATTTTGTTATCATTCGTTTAATATTATTATTTGGCGGCAGAAAATTTGCAGACTTATTATTTATAGTATTCTTTTTCTGAAATCAAGTTTTTATTCCAACCTTGTCTTTCCCTTTAAGTGAAGGGCAATAACTCTAAAAATACTAAATAAATCCAGACGAAAATACCTGGTGCACAACTGCACATGCTGATCAATATTCCTGTAAAGTTACATGACTCTAGGTCAAATACTTTTGAGTTACGTGCGACACATGTTGAAAATTGCAAAATTTTACTAACTCAAGGGCAATAACTCTGAAAATACTAACAATATCCAGAAGAAAATACCCAGGTGCACAACTACACATGCTGATCAACATTCCTGTAAAGTTTCATGACTCTAGGTGAAATACTTTATGAGTTACTTGCGACACATGTTGAAAATTGCAAAATTTTACTAACTCAAGGGCATTAACTCTGAAAATACTAAGAATATCCACACTAAAATACCCAGGTGCACAACTACACATGCTGATCAACATTCCTGTAAAGTTTCATGACTCTAGGTCAAATACTTTTTGAGTTACGTGCGACACAAGTTGAAAATTGCAAAATTTTACTAAGTCAAGGGCAATAACTCTGAAAATACTAAAAATATCCACACTAAAATACCCAGGTGTACAACTACACATGCTGATCAACATTCCTGTAAAGTTTCATGACTCTAGGTCAAATACTTTTTGAGTTACGTGCGACACAAGTTGAAAATTGCAAAATTTTACTAAGTCAAGGGCAATAACTCTGAAAATACTAAAAATATCCAGACGAAAATACCCAGGTGCACAACTACACATGCTGATCAACATTCCTGTAAAGTTTCATGACTCTAGGTCAAATACTTTTTGAGTTACATGCGACACAAGTTGAAAATTGCAAAATTTTACTAAGTCAAGGGCAATAACTCTGAAAATACTAAGAATATCCAGAGGAAAATACCCAGGTGCACAACTACACATGCTGATCAAGATTCCTGTAAAGTTTCATGACTCTAGGTCAAATACTTTTTGAGTTACATGCGACACAAGTTGAAAATTGCAAAATTTAACTAAGTCAAGGGCACTAACTCTGAAAATACTAAAAATATCCAGAGGAAAATACCCAGGTGCACAACTACACATGCTGATCAACATTCCTGTAAAGTTTCATGACTCTAGGTCAAATACTTTTTGAGTTACGTGCGACACAAAAGTGAACAGACGGACGGACGGAAGGACGGACGGAAGGACGGACAAGGGTAAATCTAAATGCCCGCCACTAATGTGGGGGCACAAAAAGCATAATTAGGAATTTAGGACTCCTATCTAGGACTTGGAAACTCTTATTTAATTAGGATTTGTAAACTCCTAATAAGTAACTAAGACTTAGAAAATCTTATTTAGGACTTGGAAACTCCTAATTGGGATTTAGTAAAACATGTCACAGGATGAGTAAAATAAATGCTAATGTAATCTGACATGTTTTAATTAGGTTAAAAAAACACTTTATTTTGATTTTTCTCCAGTCCCTAGTTGTTTCATTAATGCAACATGTCTTTTTAATTATGATATATTTTTTTTTTTTTTCATTTTTACATGTCTTTCTCTGTTTGAATTTTTTTTTTGTTGCAACAACTGCAATACACATTACATCAATTTTTGTGCTGGCAAAAACAAATATTCAATTCTGAAAAAAAGCTGAGTAATGTTATAAATGAAGCAAAAAATACAACCCAAAAACCACACCTGAAATGTAACAATGTTTATTCCTACCACAAGTAATGGTGGGAGAGTTATTTTGTATGTCCTATAAACACAGCTATAAAAATTTGTAAAAATAATGCACTCTCTTTGGTGGCAAAGTTTTTCAGGCAGAAAAACATATCAAGAAAGAGTGCTAGAGACAAGAAAATGAATTAACATGGTTGTAACAACTGATTATGAAAGTTCTTACATTCTGAACTAACATATCAGGCATAGTTACTGTACCAAAAAAATTACTTATTAATGAAACTGTAGTACTATCTATTCTGGAAATGACACACACAGGTAAAAATACGTACAACTGCTGTCTTAGTTTATCAGACTTGAAGCTTTACAGAGACCTACCCTGCTGGTGGCAAATGATTTACCCATGAAACCAGTGCAGACCGAGATTTAAAAGCTGTAGTGGCAGATTTGTGCAGTCTGATTCTGTCCCGCACTGTTTGCTATTCAGTCAGTATTTGAGGAATGGATATGTTCAGAATTAAAGGATTAAGATCAAACTAAAGAAGATGTAGTACTGTCCAAAAGTCCTAAGATCTTAAAAAAAATTTATATGAAAACTAAAAATTGCATTTTAATGGAACTGATATTCAAATTGATCTGGCTCTATAATTGTAGTATAATAAGTAAATTATAATTATCGAAAAATTCAAAAGATGTCTCAAAGAGCTGTGTAATGCTCCTTAGTAAAGAAGTAGAGGCCACATCAATTGCCAGGAAATTGTCACAAAAGCATCACAAACTACACCAATATAAAGATAGCTTCGAAAGATACAATCCAAAGTCTGTCCGGATTCAAACCCACAACGTTGAGGGGCAGGTGGTTTGATGTCAAACAGCCTTACCCACTCGGCCACTGATGTCCAGATGGTAAAATAAATGTGATTCAAACAATCTCAAGAGATGTAAAAATTTTAAAATCTGAATCAGCATGCATTTAAGAATTTCAGAACTGGTACTGAAATGAAATTAATGACTGACACAGAAAAGACCTTCAGAGTGTATGAAATAACAATGGAATGCCAGTAGATTGTCTCATCTAAAGCCATAAGTATTATATCACTTAATCTATCAAAAAAGAAAAATGGTCTATTATTCTAAGTTGATCAAGCTCTATTTCTGCAACAATTGCGGAGAGATTTCAGCTATAATTGTATATGTGACACACAGAAATGATCGGGAGCACATGGGAATTGATGCCTGTGTTTCCTTCTGTCAGATTTTCTCATTTATTGCTGGAGACAATTATTCAGAGCACAACTTTGGGGATTAATTTGGCACCTAACTGTTTTACTTAAATAATCAATGGTATTATAACTCTGTAATGACAAACATTAGCAAATGATATAACTCTGTTATTTCGTTTCTGAGTACTTCTTGACTTGTTTTTGTTCCGGTCATCTGCAGATTTCTTTTTACAAAAACAAATCATATTTTCTCTCTAGTTTAGGAGTTTAAAATCAAATTTGAATTTGGTCTAAAACATTTAAATCTGATAGGAAAAGGTCCCATTAATGACTATAATGTTGTTTTTCAAAGTCACATGGTTCTAAATGCAGGCTGAATCAATTATTGTGCTGAATATCATTAAACCAAAAGATCTTTTCCTAATTATATCTAATATACCAAACAAACATTTATACAGTTTTAATCTGATACAGTTTTCAAAATAACCGGTAGATTTGAGGTATCGAGGGGCTTCCTTATTGTTTATTATATTTTATTTTCCACTTTCATTCTTTCCATTTAACAATTATATGAAACAATTTATCTAAAAATAATATATATAGTTAATATTTAGAAAAGCTGAAGGCTGCTTTAAACCAGAAAAAAAAAACTGGCATCTTATATAACTAAAGACAAAATTGAATGATAAAAATGATAAAATTTCATCTAAAGTATACTGTTTTAACCAATCAAGAGTACATTGTGTACAATAAAAAAGACATTTATAATTATATTGAAGCTATAATGTACTTTTACTAAAGGAGATCAGAAAATTAAAAACCTTTTTTCATAAAATATGACACTGTACTACTGACATACTTAAAAAAACTTACTATAAAAAGCATCACCTATTAAATCTAAATGTAACACGATTTTAAATTGCAATAAATCTTTCTTACATAAGCTGAGAAAACGAAAATCATGTAAAGTGACTTTTTCTTGCACTTATTAATTTTATATAATATAAGTAAACTTACTACAAATAGCAAAACCTATTAAATCTAAATGTTACACGATTTTAAATTGCAAATAAATCTTTCTAATAATATATAAGCTGAGAAAACGGAAATAATGAAAAGTGACTTATTCTTGCACTTATTATTTTCATATAATATGATTTAGTTACTTCCTAGACCTCTTCATTTTTTACAATGGCAAAGAAGACATATCTAAACTAGTGAACAGAACTGGAACTTTGTATGATTGCAGGGAATCATAACTGAAACAAGTTCATGGAGAAAAAACAACAACAAGAGCATTGCAAAAGCGAAGGGTTTAAGGTTTAAGCCATTATTATAGCATTTAATTACTGAATATGCTCCATGCACTCTCAAACAAACATACAAACATATTTCTTCCATACAGGTACTTTGGAACTTCTTTTTCAAAATTAAAATAAAAAATTTGTAAAATACAGGCACCAGATACACTTTAACAGTATGTTATTATTTTCAACTACCAAAGTCGCCCGGGTGTAGTTTTTCCGAGGTTTATGAAAAAAAACCATGGAAACTGCCTAAAAAACCTTGGAAATAAACCAGTTTTACAAGGTTTTTTTTTAATTCCGAGGTTTTTTTTAAAACCTTGGAAACTTTATCCAAGGTTTTTGTATAAAAATCCTTGGAAATAAAGAAAACCTTGGAAACTACCTCGGAATTAAACACTCTGCCAAAAATCAGCTCGGAAAAAGCTTGGAAATAAGAACTTTGTCATTTTTTTGCTCGGAAAAGAACTTAGAAAATTTACGTAAAATTTGTTGGAAACACTTTGCCAATATTTAGCTTGGAAATGACCTCGGATAATTGAACTTAACTAAATTTCATCTCGGAAAATGTTAAGACATAATCATGATTTAACTTATAATGGGCATCAAAAGCAATAATCAACAGTTAAAGCAAACTAAGATAACAACCCGACTGTAGATTGCCAATGGATATTTTTTAATCCATGGTCAGAGCAAACAATTGTCCAACAGCATGGAAAGGAGAGATTTGGTCCAGGGAATCAATTTTTAGTATGGACATTGTCAATGGCCAACTTCCTTTTCAATAAATTTGTACTTTAATCTTCTGAAGCCATTTTTTGGGGAGGAATCAATTAAAAAAATTTAAGTGTGAAAACATGGAAAAGTTAAATACAATGCAAATTCCTTGTTGCCATAAAATACCTTTTATTAATGGCTATAAAGGTATTGTAACTAATCAAAATAAGATAAAGATTATTCAAATAACTGATGATCAGAAAGACTTGAAAAAATTTTTTTTTTTATTTTCATATTTTTTTTTATTATTTATAATTATTGTTACTAGATATCTTCTCCATTTTTAAGAATAGATAAAAGAGCAAAACTTATAATTATAGAAAAAGAAACAATCAGTGTTTATGTCTATTAGTTTCCAAATGCATCAGTATTTTTCCTGCAGTTTCTTTCTATATATAGACTTAACTTAGGGTTTCTTGACAGCCTGTAAGCAACACTGGAATAAGAATGCTATTAATCTTTAATATATGTTTTATGCCATATAAAATAGTATATTCTACTAAGCAAGTCTGTGACATACATTCAGATTACAATTTACTCTGCCATTAATTATGTGTACAATAAACATAAATAGTTATTAATTGTCCTTTAAATAAATTATGTACAATTGAATGTCTGAAATATAATAACCAGTATGCTTGTTAATTTCTTATAATTAGGATAAATAAATACTGCATCCACTAAGATTTCACACACAGAATATAACACACTGATCAGATAAAACTAATGGCACCCCAGGTGGTTCCCTTTATCTATGCATGATCAATCTTCTCATTGAGCATTCTGGGATAGACCAGATTGTTCCATGTGATTATTCAGGGGGAGTCTGGGTTTTTATACAAACTGCGACCGGGGGCTGCCTTAGGGGCTGGGGCTGGCTGCTGCTACACTGTGCTGGGGTTGCGGCGGCCCTTACTGACTGTCACAACTTCTCCACTTAAGTAACATCAACACTGTATGGGGACCTAGACCTCCGGTAGAGCTATGCATTACCGGTTGTTTTAAGCTGTGGGGAATTAGCCGAGGTCTAAGCTGAGTCCCGATACACAATATGAAGTGTCCACCCCAAGCAGTCGGTCACATAGTTTACTATCAGTATGTAGAGTGTGATAGCAGATAACTTTGATGAAATGAAGATGAACACAAATGTTCCTAATTACTTATTCAATTTATTGATTTTCTTTATTTCACAGTTTACTAATATTATATTCCATACAAAGTTTCTTAAAGTTCACTTTCATTAAAATATATTAAGTCCACAATGTTTCTTATCAAAAGGGTTTCCAAGATACTTTTAACACACTATTACATTAATTCTGATTTGCCTAGTCTGTTCCTAAATTCCATTCTTTATAGTTTATCTCTTAACTGTTCTTAATCTTACTATTAATTCTTCACTCTTAATTCTTAATTCATCATTCTCTCTCTGATCTACATATTTGTCTTCTATATCCATTATACCTCAGTTAAATTATTAAATCATAATCTGAATACACCAATGAAATGAAAAACATTGACCAATGAAAATAGACAAGCTCACTTCACACTCATGCTTAATCTGGCACTAAAATCTCTTATGCAAAAAGTAAAAACATATCTGTAAGTTACCACATAACTTTCTTAATAGCATTAATTCTAAAGCTACATCGTACACCAAGTATTATACAATGAAATACACTAACAAAAGGTTCTGTAACGAGTAAAAGGATTTCTAAAGTGAACACTAATGCTTCTTAAGTGTCAAAAGACTGCACATATGGTGATATTTAAGTATTAAGAATAAACTTGCTAAAATAATGCCTTTATGGCTTTTTACACCTAAACAGTAAGTTTAATTAACAATATGATTATGGATTCAAACATTACATTATATCTGAAAATAAAGCATTCATCATAAAACTCTAATAATATATTACATACACACTCACATTCATACATGAAGAAATATTATTATTATTTTGCATTTTTTTGTCATTTAAATAATTTTATTATTTTTACTTATTTTATTTACATAAAAAACTGGGGTCAAATATGCCTTGGTGGCAGTACCCGCCCTCTTTAATTAAAAGTTCGTCCCCGAACTTAAAGCATTAATACAATATAATACAATAATAATTTACAAGTACTTTACAATAATATTACTTATGCACATCTCAGCAACTTATTTAGAAATATTAATAATGCAACCGTAGCAGAAGCACAAAATTCAATATGATGACTGAGTTCTAAACGTTCTTTAATAATTTCTTTACACAATGTTTGTTTCAATTGATACACGTCAGTTGTCCAATAAGCAATGAATTCTGGAATTTTGACTGCTGAAATGTTAGATTTCCTGTGGAGGATTTTTATTAGTACAAGACTCTACTAGCCCGTTTTACATGCTGACCAAACATTTTTTTTTTTTTATCGACTTCAGTATCGTAACGTAAACCAACATCATTAAATTAAAAATAATTTATACAATATGCTCAATAGTATATCCTTTCTTTAAAGTGCACTGCTTCAACGCGCATATTAAGGGTTACGCGTCCACTGTATAACCACAAGTGCTCTAAATTAAAGAAAGGATTACTTTAACTCCCGTGAAAAAATTATTCTTTATTTTCAAATAGATAGAATATTTCCAAAAGAAAAATATTTAATTGATACTTAATGACATTAACATCATTAGTCAATTCGTTCTAAGATATGATCACGATATAAGGTATACAGGGATTTGATTAAATAATGATTAAAAGTCAATAACAAATAATTGAAATATATAAAGAAAATAATAAAAATAGAAATATATATAGTAATAAATCTAAGATCAGTCCACTTATGAAGAATCCTTAATTTAATATTTATATATTATATATATACATTATGACCAGTAAAACACAGGATATATATAATAATATAATATTATTTATATAGATAGAGTAGATATATATATATAATATATATATAATACGATATAAGATATATAGATATATATATCCGCGGGGATCTTCTAGATTTAGATAATGGATATAGGATTATATGAAATTTACTAAGCACATGATTTCCTCATCCTTGTTAATTGTAATTTCACTAATGGTGTTTTTAAAGCTGATTAAGTACATCCTTTTTTGTAATTCATGTAAGGTACCATTGTGTTTTCTTTGTGTATGTTCTAGTTTGAATTCTAAGTGCTTCTTTTTTATAAATTCTTCTAATTCAAGTATAAACTTTCTTACTAAATAATATGCTGTAAATATGTTTTGAATTTCAGGTGTTTCATTGCCTTTTTGAACAAGGAAATAGTAGACTCCATAGATAATTTTGATTCCAACAAGTCTTTTGTTTTCTTTATCATTCTTATCTTTTGCTAATGAATTTATATTTGTTTGAGTTTCTGTTGATTCTTTAAAAAATTTGTGACCTTGTTGAAGTGGTTTCTTTCTTCGTTTACCTGACATGGTTTTGTTTGCATGAAATTCTCTTATTAAATGATTTGGAACTTTACAATCATAGTGCCATTCAGTGCTGTTGTTGTTGAACTTAATTTTATAGTACAGTGCTCCATTGCTACGGTTTGATGCTAGTATCACTTTAATATCTTCTACTTTGAAGGGTTTACATATTCCTTGTCTGCATTTTATACATTTTGATTTTATTTCTGATTTCTGGTTTACAACATCATGTAAATTTTGTTTTTGCGCTTCATGTCTGTTCTGATTTTGGTTAATTATGTCTGGCTTCTTATTTGAATTGTCTGATCTTACTGTCACATTTTTCTGTTTATGGTTTGAGTTATCATTCACAGCTAGTCTTCTACTTTGTGTTTGACATTTGTTTCTATTATCATCTATCTGTTTCTTCTGTGCTTCATTCACATTTTTATGCATGTTATGACTTTTTCTATTGGACTTTTGTCTTTGATTATCTTCCTTTCTTGTATCGTTTTTGGCTTCTTGCCTCTGCTGATTTGTATTTCTACTAGTTTGTTTTTCTATATTACATTTCAGTGGTACACTACTTCCCTTTCTTTTGTTCTTACTATTACTGTTGGCATCTTGCCGTGGTGCAGTCTCAGTTCCTTTTGTTCTAACTCTGTTACTATTATTATTTTCTCTTGATTGCTTACTTCTTTCATTATTTACAACTTGAGTTTGCCTATCATTTTGCCTATTTCTTACATTATTCCTGGCTACTTTTCATTAGCTTCCTTACATTTTGTATCATTTTGTTTGTTATCCCATTCGACAGGGTTCACATCATGAATCTCCTCTGGATCTAGCTCATCTGTCTTGATTCTCGAGTTCTGTTGAGGTGATTGGTTGGTCTTGTCATCAGGGTCAAAGTATGGTTTCAGTCTCATTGCATTTCACCATTGATTTTACTTCTTTGTGGTCTTAGCAGTCGTAATCTGTAGTGTAGTTTGGTCCAATCATAGTAATGTAATATGGTCCGACCCATCTTCTATGTAACTTTGGTGCTTTCCCAGGTGGAATTTAGTACAATAACACCAAACTCTCTCAGCAGGTTTATATTCAGGGGCTTTTGCTATATTTATCATGTTGATATTTGGTTACTTTTTTCTTGGGCTCGCTGAATATTTTCGTTTGCTAATTTCCTACAGATTTTCCAAATTTTGAAGTATTTGCCCAGATGTACCTTGTAACTTGTGGCAGATGATCTTTAGGTGCAGCACTGTGTAATCGGTAACCGCATTCCCTACCATATAAAAGGAAAGAAAGGGCTAAAGTCTGTTGACTGTGTTGCTGGCGTAGATCTGTAAGCCATCATTAGTTCCAGGTAAAGGTACTGTCCAATCAATCTTGTTGATCCTTGCAATAAGCTCGAAGGTTGAAAAGATGTAGGAGTTCTTGGGACTCAACCCAATCATTTGTACATTGGATGATAAGCACTTGTTAAAGGTTTTGCGTTGATTGTTAATAGCTCTGATAAAGCCTTTACAAGGGTTTGACCATGAAGTTCTGTCCTCTGTCGCTAAGTAGTACTCTTGGTGCACCATATTTGAGATGATTTCCTAAACAGTACACTTGCAACTTTCTTCCATGTTTTGCGTTCGTAAGGAAAGCATTCTGCCCATTTAGGAAGTAGCTGTCGAGCTACTAGCCAATATATGTTTATATTTGTCCTGTTGTGGTAGGAAGTCACTCAGGATGTCCATCTGCCATCTATGAAAACATCATAACAGGTTTGTGGTTGTTAATGGAGGAAGGTTTTGGAGTTGAAGCTCTTTTTAAGACTGTTTGGCATACTCACGAAGTCTGTAACATAACGTCTTATGTTTCATACTTAAGGCCAGTAGTATTTGTTTACGAAGTGTGCATATGTCCCTTTCAAATCCTTAGAGTCGCACTCCTGCAATACGTCATGTCTGTTCAGTGACATCTCATCGTAAGTCCTGTGAATGGGATCTGTTGACAAGGCGTCCTCTGGACACTTGTTTTCACGTCTGGAGTAAAAGTTGATGAGGTTTGTCGACCATTCATTATTGTAGGATTCTGCAACTATTGTTCTGGGTTTTTGCTGATCTTCCTAGGAGACAATCTTATAACGATTGGGACAAGATAGTTGTATAGTATCTTTGAATCGGAACATTCACGTTGATGCTAGGTAAGTCTTTGAATGTCCCTTCTTAGGATCCATGGCTTGTTTCTGATGTAAGAACTGCTATAATTGTCTCTTAATCTCCAACCAGGGTACACAAGTTTGCCTGTGGTATTCTCTTTGTTTCCTCATGTAGTGAGCAATGTGGTCGGCTAGTCACTAGAGCGGCTTGTGTTGATTTGAGCAAAGTTGTCTTGATAAGAATCGGCATTGCAATTTTGTTTGAACCGATCGGGTGGAGGATATGAATTTGGTAACGTTGAAGAAGATATCCAACGGCCTAGGCGACTGCTTGACAGTCCTTGATTTAATCTGAGATATTTTACAGAGACGTTTCAGTGTACACGTAAATTTCGTCCAGCAAGGTAGTGTCTAAAAAATGTTGTATTCCTTCAACAAGAGCAGTTCTCTTTATCTAGTTGCAGTAACGTAGTATTCATTGGTCGTGCAGGGCTAGTCGAAGAGCAGAGGCATACACCATTCGCCCAAATGCATCTGGAGAGAAATATCCGAAGTCGACAATAATCTGACGAGTCTACGGCGAGAATAAGTTTATTGAAGTCGTGGATGATCTAATCTGTAGTGCGGATATAGTTTATGTTTTAATAATTGAAAGGTTTTTACATTCTTGCGTCAATTAAATGTGTTCACATTTGTTAGCAAATTTTGTGAGAGGTGTTAGCTATTTTGGCATAGTTGCATATGTGTAATATGCCAACATATTCGTAGGTTTGTTTTACTTGTTAGCAATTCTTGAGAGTCAGGTTGATATTCTTGATTTTCATCTGTATTTTCAGGTGTAGTATAATGGGTGGTAATATTCACTGATTTAGTTCCAAATTTGCACTTTTTTGGGATAATTTTAAATTTGCTGATGCTAAACTATTGAAACTAGATTTAAATGGTGGTAATGTTGGGCAACAAGGTGGAGGTAACTGGAACGGCATCAATCAATGTAAACGAGGAATTTTTGAGTATGGGAAGACTTTGGATGGGTCATTGGAGCACTTACCAGTCGAAAACTTGCGATGAGATATAGATAAATCTGTCCTGGTGCTGTAATGAAAGCACTCTATGTGTTTGGTGTTGAATTGATGTGTGGTACCCGGGGTACGAAATGCTAGGGAAGAAGGAAAAGGGGTGGAAGGGTAGAGAGAGGGGGGCGGGGTATAGACCCGAGAGGGAGAGAAGTTTGATTCCGACGAAGTAGAAACATGGAGGCTTTGGCATTGCAAGGGTATAAATACATCAATCATGTGCGGAATGGAAATTGACTATTGTTCGGTTTAGCTGCACTTTAGCTTCTATCAAATCCAAGCAACGCCATTCATTGTTTGCTTCTTACTAAGACTACTGGACTGTGGCATGGAGAATCTTTCTTCGATGACCCTGAATCTTCCATTTCTTTTGATCAGTTTTTGTAGAATTTTTTCTTTCTCTGGTGTGTCTATAAGGACTGAACTGATTGGGTTTAGAGTTTCCGTAAAATAATGTGTTCATGCGATTTGTCTCCTAGTTCGATAATCTTTTGGAAGATGTACGATTTTGGCGAGAAATTTCATTAATTTTGTTTTGTTATTGCTTAAGTCATGGTTGTTATGTCTATTCTAAGTCTTTCAACTATCGGTTCATAATTAAAGTTGATTGATTCTGGTAGCACTCTAGTTGAAAATGTTTGCTGGATTTTGTTCTTTGAGCCCGATATTTGATTTTGATTGTCTATCAGAAACTTTGCTATTTCTTTGTTTGCTGTTTTAAAATACTGGAAACTGGTTGGATTAAAAGTCTACAAACACTTTTAGTAATTTGGACATTTGATTGTTTTTTTCCATCCAGCTAAAGTCTTAGACTTTGTAAGTTATTCTTGGTTTAATAGCACTGTTGAATCAGAATGATTCTGGATATTCTCACTGGTATGATTATTTACTATGTGGTGTATTATAACTTCTTTGATTGTTGTGTCCCCAAGAATGTTCGTGGAGGAATATTTTTCTGAGTTGGCACTTTTTTAATGTTTTAACCTTGCAGAATTTTGGAACCACGCATTTATCACGGCAAAATTGATTTGAACCTTATATTTTTCTTAAAAGTCTTCCAACAGAATCTTGAATGTAATTGTTCAAATACATGAAGTTATGTGTAAAAAGTTTCACCGCTCACATTTAAATGTTTTCAATTTGCTAATCTATGATGCTTTTTCACCATAAATCATACTCCAATATTTGTTGCAAATGACTTCTTATTTAATTTTGCATTAGGTGAACCATGTCAATAAGGATTTTATTATAGCACTTTATATGGCTCAAGAGTCTACAGGCAGGGGTATTAGCTCGCCTATTGTGATTTTCATATAATTTTTCTCCATCTTTGGGTTAAAACCAACATCCATTATTAATTGTTTCTTTTGTGATTTATTTAATTTACAATTTTCCTTAGAACAGCACCAGTTCTCCATTTTAACAATATTACCTTACTCAAACTTTAAGAATGACAAAAAATGTTGTTCACATACAAAAATTTGTGAACAATAGACCTAAGCACATTTGAAAAAATACTTCAACAAAAATTTCTCTTAATCTAATATACAGCTTAATGCCCTATTTTTTTTCCTAAACATAGTATTTATACTCTTTTTATACGCTATTATTTGTTCACATATAAACAGGTATACTGAAAGGCATGCCAACAAAAATTGACTCAGCCACACATCAAATCTGATATGTTCCTCAAGTGGTCTTTGTGGTCGTCCTCACGTAAAATCCTGCTGCTACGTAACGCAAAATGTTTGAATATGTTCTTCTAGTGCCCGATCATCTCACGAAGTCTGTCGGATAACATCTGATTTGTTTCTTCATATCACAAAATGTCCAAAATGATCTCTTCAGCAGTTTTACTGAGTACGCCATTCGCCACCAACTGAAGACGCGGGGGCTGCCTTAGGGGCTGGGGCTGGCTGCTGCTACACTGTGCTGGGGTTGCGGGGGCCTTACTGACTGTACAACTTTCCACATTATAGCAGCAAACACGTACGGGAACCTAGACCTCCGGTAGAGCTATGCGGTACGCGGTTGTTTTAAGCTGTGGGAATTAGCCGAGGTCTAAGCTGAGTCCCGATACACATATGAAGTGAACCAAGCAGTCGGGCAATCAGTTTTACTAATCAGTTGTAGAGTGTGATGCAGATATCTTTGATGAATGAAGATGAACACAATGTTTAATTAACTTATTAATTTATTGATTTCTTTATTTCAAGTTACTATATTATATCATCATACAGTTTCTTAAAGTCATTTTTTCATAAATATATTAAGTCCACAATTTTCTTATCAAAGGCGTTCCAAGATAATTTAACACACTATTACATTATTCTGAATTCCTAGTCTGGTCTAACACTTCCCATTTTTATAGTTTTTCTTAACTGTTCTAATTCTTATACTTAATCTCCATTTTATTCTTAATTCTCATTCTCCTCTGTCTAACTGATTATTTGTCTTCCTATTACTATTATTCTCAGTTAATATAATTTAAATAATTAATTGAAAAGCCAATGCAAAATTGAAGAAACATTGACAATGAAAAATAGAAAGTATTACATGATGCTTATCTGGATAAAATTATCTTATGAAAAAGGTATAACACATATCTGTAAGTTACATAATTTCCTTATAGATTAATTGCTAAAGTACATGTACAAAGTTTTATAAATGAATAGCACTAAACAAAAAGTGTTTAAAGAGTAAAAGTTTCAAGTGGAAATAATCTTCTCTAAAGTGTCAAAAGACTGACTATGTGATATTAAGTATTAAGAAAAACTTGCTAAAAAATATGCCTTATGCTTTTTACAAGCTCAAACAGTAGTTATTAATATGATTATGATTTCAAACATTACATTATATCTGATATAAAGCTTATAAAAACATTATATATATTACTACACACTCCATTCATAATGAAAATATTATATTATTATTTGCATTTCTTTTTGTCAAATTTTAAATTTTTATTTTTACTTCTTTTATTTCATAAAAAATGGGGTCAATATCCCTTGGTGGAAAATCAAAACAGTCTAAAATGACACTCGCACTGTGGATTCTCTTCAGAACTATTATAATCTTTCAAGTTTTACTTTATTTATCATTTGATATAATTTGTACTTCAATTAACTGTCAAAAAAAAAAATGCTGTGGCTTTGATATTTGGATCAACCTGTTTCACTATGTTGCCCTTCAGTTATACTGTTTGAAAATTTGAATCTCAGACATTATGGTCAAGTGGTTTAGTTGGAATTGATGCAAACCTGGATATATTTAAAGCAATTATGGAGATATCTTGTTTTACTTAATGTTGGGTAGCATATTTGAATTTTCAAAGAAACATTTATCTAAGGTGACAAGAATTCAGGAAATAGTTTGGTTGTTGGTAATTGAACTAAGATCAATGACCTGGGACAGAATAAAACAAAAGAAACAAGATAGTTAAATGTCAAGGTAAATAATTTTAGCATACATTTATTCATTAAAATGTGCTGTTGTTTTTTTCAAATAAGTATAAATACAAACTATTTTAGATTATTTTTTAAGCCTAAATGTAAGCTAGTTAAATAGCAATTGTTTAAGAGATAATTTATCAAGTTATAAAGTGCTTATGTTTGTATATGATTGTAATTGAAAAGATGAGTGCATTAACTAGATGACAATTTATTATCAACTTCATCTTTCATAACTATTATTTGAATCTACATTTTTAATTGCAGAGTCAGCTTGTAAGACAAGTTTGCAGGACTGTTCAACATCCGCTTTGCCAGTGAGTGGTGTTTATATAGTATAGCAGAGAAATATACGGAATGTCTTGGCATAAATGGCACCTTCAAAGTTAAGTGATTAAGGAAGCCAACTGTAGACTTGAGGAAGGCTTCAAGGAATATACTACAAGGTATGTTTTTGTTTTAAACTAGGTTTGAAAAGTTTCGAATTTTGAAATTGGAATGAATGAAGGTTTGGAACTGAATTTTTTTATTGATATTTGTGGAATGCTGGTATTATGAGATCCTCCAGCTTTATTGATGCATATGTCACTTTGAGCAGACAGATACAGTCAGTGTAGCAATTGAATCCTTAATGAAAGCATTATTTTTTGCAATATTTTTGGAGTGCTTTAGGTTGTAACTCAGTATGAAATAATCTAAAATAATAGTAACAGACTCGTTTCTTTTTCTTAACATCGGGCAGAATTGTCAACTGCTAAGTTTTCTTGAATCTAACACTTAAGTACTGATGAGAAAATGAAATCACATGAAAAAAATTTAAATTCACTATTTCAAACAGTAGACAAACATTTACAGTAACTCAGAAAGGTCATTTGAAAAATAATTCAACGCTTCACTTTAAGCAAAGGTCTTAAACAACTTGTCATTCAAGTAAGTTTTGGAATCATCAAAGTGTTATTTCTTCTTCAAAAAAGTGCTGATTTTTTAAAAAATATATAATCAAAGTGAACTGATATTTTTGTACTTGGAAACGTTTAGGCACGCTATATTTTTTTTTATTGATTAATAAAAAAGAAATTAAAATGATTATTCTGATGCCGTACATACTGAATGTTCCTGAGTAATAACCAGTGTTCCTTAAATCCTGGGTTGGAACTTCCCTCAGACGGAGAAGCATCCTTGGTTCAGGAGTCAAATACAATGTGTAAGGGCCAAGTAGTTTGCAGTCTTTGTCTGCATGAGAGGGAAGCGCCCAGTGGGACTATTTATATATATTGTTTTTTCTAACTTCTTTCAATGGTGTACTTTATTAAATATTTAATTTATTTATTTCAGAAATTGTATCCTGGAGCATTTTCCACATGTGACCCTGGTGGATGGTGAGGGAAAAACTAAGGAGCACTTTAAAAATCATGGAGAGTGAACGGAATTCAAAAGATAGTATATTTGAATAATTTAAATATAAGCCGGATACCAAAAAATTATAACTGAACATTGGGATTGTAAAATTTACCATTAAAGACTATAACTAACTTAACTTTCATTTGTAGTGGATATACTATTTCTCACACTGAATTAATGTTTCAGTGAGTCATGTGATCAATTTTTTGCTCTGGTATTATTATAAAGATTTTCCTTAATTCTTAAAAGGACATATAATCTGCTCTTTTCAGAATATTTCATTGCGGATGTTATATTTTCTTATTTTCCCTGGATAATTCTCAGAATCCAAGGTTTTTGCTCAAATAAACCTTGGAAAATTTCTGTGCTTAAGTAGATCCACGAAAATACAACAGTATTCCCCGTTGTGAAGAACTTTCCGGAGTTCTTCAATTTAAAATCTTGGAAAAACACCACGGAACACTTTAAAAATCCTTGAAATTCTTGTTCGAATACTCCGAGGTATCCCATTTTCCAAGGTTTTCAAAAAATCCTCGGAATTATTTTTAGCGAGGTTTTTTACTTCTGAATCTTGGGAATCGTTCCAATACTCGACGTCATACTTCTTACAGAAGTTTTTTTTAATAAAATGAATTTTTTTTACAAAGGTTTTTCACCATCTCCCTATTTTCCAAGGTTTTTTTAATAGCGAAGTTTTGCATTTTCTTGTTCCAATACTCCGAGGTTTTTTTCCAAGGTTTTTGAGCCAAAAACCTTGGAAAATCTACACCCGGGCACAGAGCTCAATTAAATGTTTCAATAAATTCCAGATTTCATAATTCAAATTGTAGATTGATTTCCAAAAAGAATGAAGCTGTTAGGATTGTGGATGTTTTTTTTACTAAATCATAATCTATCTGATTACACCAATTCCAAATTTTCTTCTCTTTGTTAAAAAAGTGGATATTAAAAAAAATGCTCTTTCTCTTCAATTACTTTCAGAATTTGTTTTGCATTTTTTCCAGTGATCACTTGAAAATGGACGCATGATTATAATCCTAAATTGACATTTTGAAACTGTTTCATTTGAAAACTTGAATTGTTGTTTTTTTTTCAACCACAAGAAAGATTCCTATAAAAACACATTTTTTCCTGTACCATTCTTTATTTTCAGTAAACACAAAGTTCATTCAACCCTATAAAAACAAGAAACTCCAATTTCCTATCAATTATATACAAAGTGTTTTAGGGAAATTCCATGTCCAAACATTCTTTCTAACTGGTAATTAGACGCAAAAGGTCTGATGCAAAAACATGTGTTGTAAGACAATGTTATTGCATTTTTAATGGAAAGAAAAACTATTGTTGAAGTTTATTTATTTCGGAACCGTTGTAAACATAACATGGATCAGTGCACTTCAGAAAGGTAAGTCCATGTGTGTACACTGGATATTATTGGTCATTACTTATTGGGTCATAATATTATGGCATGAGACATTGTTAAGTTTTAGTGTAGTGTAGTGGTAAGCGCGCTGGTCTTAACAACTTTACTGGTGTGGGTTTTCAAATCCCGCAGCATTTCCTTTTTTTAATACACTATTTTTTTTCAAAATGCAAGGGATACTTCTCAAATTTGTGGCCATGTATAAAAATAAAGATAAACAAACTTTCAGTGCAAAAATTTTACTCTCGAAAGGCGAATATAATTGATCTTTATAAGTACAATCATTTTAAATAAAAATCAATCATTTCGGCAAATACACGAGAATATGAAATTCATGTTTAATACATCTCTGTGGTCATAACCTATTGAGGTACTCCTTTTTGGCACAGGAGACGAACGGGTCAGAGCGGCCCGCGGCGAATTGAGAGTGCCACAGGGTTTGAAGGCTTGTTTGAATTTGGTTTTATATTTGAATTTTAACTTTTATATATGCTTGATTTCCGGAATAAAACTTGGGAAAATAAACTATACAAGTTATCTAAAAAAGAAAGTAAAAATAAATTTAATAAAATGCAAAATGTGTTATTCCCCCGTCCTGGGGTTTTGTGTTATTCCCATTGGGGTTTGAAAACTTACGACCTTCCGCATGCAGAATACAAACCCATAACCACTAACATCAAGTCGCTTGAATGAAATTCAATTCACCTGTTTTTTTGCTAGTAATAGGGTTTCCCGTATATGTTTTTTATTCCTGCCACCCCTATGTAGCTTATAAAATATAAGATGTCCCATTCTGATCATATTTAATTGAAGTAATTAAATTTTTAATGTTATTTTAAATTTTCAACCTGACCCCACTTAAATGTAATTCCCGCAACACCCCCCCCCATAAAAAAAAATATATATATGTAATAATTTAATTTTCAAAATGACAATAAAATACTTATTCCAAAGCTGGCTTTGATAGCTTTGTCAACACGAACATAATCCAAGCTTTGTCAAATGAAATAATCCAAGCTGTTCACATGACACAATCCAAGCTTTGGGCCCACTTGAATAATCCAAGCTTTTGCACATGAGAGAATCCAAGCTTTTGTCCAACTTGACGAACAAAGCTTTTGTCCACATGACTTTATCCAAAAGCTTTGTCAATAGAAATCCAAGCTTTTGGGTCAACTTGAAAAATCAAAGATTTGTTACATAACAGAAATCCAAGCTTTGTCACTTTGAAATCCAAGCTTTGGTCACATGAATGCAATCCATGTTTGTCCATGAACAGAATCCAAAGCTTAAAGACAACAATCCAAGCAATGTCACTTGACAGATTCCAAGCTTTGTCACTTGAAGAACCCAAGCTTTGTCACATGATGCAATCCATGCTTTGTAACAATTTACACAATCCAGCTTTGTCACATGACACAATCCAAGCTTGGCCACATGACACAATCCATGCTTTGTCATGTGACACAATCTAAGCTTTGTCACATGACACAATCCAAGCTTAGTCACATGACACAATCGAAGCTTTGTAACTTGACACAATCCAAACTTTCTCACATGACAGAATCCCTTCGGCTTTTGTCACATTGAACAGAATCGAAAGCTTTATCATTGGGAGAATCCAAGCTTTGCCAAAACATGGAATGCAACTCCAAAGCTTGTCACATGAAACAGAATCAAAAGCTTGTCAATTACAGAATTTCCAAGCTTTTGTCACTTGAATAATCCAAAAGCTTTGTCACATGAAAAGAATCCAAAGCTTTGTCACATGAAAGAAATGAAAAAGCTTAGTCACATGAACACAATAAAAACTTTGTCACATGAAACAAACGCAAAGGGCTTGTCACTTGACAAAATCAAAACTCCCTGATTGGTTGAAGGGTATTTAAACCAAAATGTTTTGTCACTGAAAACAATTAAATTTAAAGGAAATAATATTTTTCATTTTGGGCCGCTCCTTTTTTCCCTTTTGTTTTAAATACAAAATTATAATTTAGAAAGATTTTTAAAAATCAAGCCCTTTTTAAATGTGCTTAATACCTTTTAGTAAATCATTTGTTCAGCTGAAATCAAATCCACTGATTTGGCAATAAAAAAATCTCATTTAAAGCCATCCATGGTCATAAAACTCGCCGAAACAGTGGGGGGGGAAAATGTTATAATTGCAAACTTATTTTCACCTTAACCCTGAATTTAAATTAATTTCTATGAGGATTTAATGAAGGAAACAGGTTTTAATGGAGAAACTTGCCACTATCAATTATAAAATATCATATTGCTTTAAGTAAAAGGAATAAAGAATATTAAATTTCTTTTTTAGTGAAACACATAGAGGAGATTAGGGCGCAAAGAAAATTGGGACTATATGAGAAAATGATTTATTATGATGCTTTTTCGGTGGTTTTATTAGGAAATATATTCAGTGATATAAAAAACCTGGGTAATTTCACTGCGTTTGAAAACAGTGAAATTACCACTGTTTTGAAATTTAAGCCCCCTTTACGTTGTTTCAGTGAAATAACAGCATGCCACAGTACTGGGTAACCCTTAATGAAGTGAATGTCGTAATTGACATCAACATTGGGTACTTATTTATTTTGGCGCGCTTTTCATTCAGTATTAGGTTAAAAATTTCTTTTAAACGTTTTCCTTTGCATGTAATTAAAAAGAAAATTTTGTTTAGTTTAGTGTAAGATTGAAATAATATTTCACCTGTGTGAACACCAAAAGTTCATATTTTACTCTCTGCTGCGCCACTTCGTGAAATATAACTTTTGGTGCTCACTCCGGTGAAATATATTCCGATCCTACACTGAACTAACAAATATCCTCTATATAATGGAAAAGTACAACAATTACTATAACCTTTTGTAACCTGCTCCAGGAACTAAAAGTAATTTAACAAGAGTCATGTCAACATGGCCCACCATCCCCCGCCGAATGGGTTTGCTAATTGGAAGAATGTATATCGTAGTAGAGCAGAATAATTCAATTTTTTAAGTGAAAACTAATGGCTGAAGTGATTACAGATTTGAAACCTATGTGAATACTGATGGCCTGAAAAAAACAAAGGGCAACTAACTTGAAAAATAATGCAGGGGTAGGTTATCATTCTTTTGTGCTGCAACACCCTACTCAGTAAAATCTATCACCTATGAAGTTTCAAAGTTGATACCCAAATACTTTTGAGATAAGCTCCAGAGAAAATAGTATGAAAAAAGAAAACAAAGGGCAATAACTCCAAAAAAATTATATAGCAAAGAGTTATCATTCTTGCGCAAGCTCCAGAGAAAATAATAGTAATGAAAAAAGAAAGGGCAATAATCTCAAAAAATTATATAGCAAAGAGTTATCATTCTTGCGCTCAGCAATTCCTCCTCATAAGATCTATCCACCTATGACATTTCATGTTGATATCTCAAAGGCCTTTCGAGTTACTGCTCTGGACAAAAAATTAATTTTGAAAAATAACAAAGGGCGGCAATAACTCAAAAATTATGCAGGGTAGAGTTATCATTCTAGTGCACTGCACTCCTCCTCCAATGAGATCCATCACACTCATGAAGTTTCAGTTGATACCTCAAAATACTTTTGAGAATAAGCTCCTGACAAAATAGTATGAAAAGAACAAAGGGCAATAACTCAAAAATTGTATAGGGAAGAGTTTTTCAAATTCTTGTGCACAGCATTCCTCCTCAATAAGATCTTATCCACCTCTGACATTTCATATTGACATCTCTAAAACACTTTTGAGGTATGCTCCACTCTGGTGAAAAACTAAAGAAATGTGTCGATAGGGACACGGGGGCAGCCCCCCACCGGCACCACAAGCGAGTAGTGAGTGTTCTGTCAAATCTTTTTAACTAAAGTCAAGGGAAATATATCTACAAATAATTACTGGATAAAACCACAAGCGAAACCCCAGGTGCAAATCTAAATATGCTGAGCAACCTGCATAAGGTTTTTAATGACTAAAGTTGAAAATTGCAAAAATTTTCTAATAAAGTCAAGGGCAAAACTGCTAAAAACTACTTAATATCTAGACGAAAATACTGGTGCACAACTGCACATGCTGATCAATATTCCTGTAAAGTTACATGACCTCTAGGTCAAATACTTTTTTGAGTTACGTGCGACATATGTTGAAAATTGCAAAATTTTACTAAGTCAAGGGCAATAACTCTGAAAATACTAAAAATATCCAGACGAAAATACCAGGTGCAACAACAACACATGCTGATGAACAACATTCCTGTAAAGTTCATGACTCTAGGTCAAATACTTTTTTGAGTTACATGCGACACAAGTTTGAAAATTGCAAAATTTTTTAAGTAAGTCAAGGGCAATAATCTGAAAAATAACTCTAAAATATCCAAACACGAAAATACTTCCATTTTTTCCACAATTTCAATGCGACCCAAGATTCCCCTGTAAAGGGGTTTTAAATGATTTTAAAGGTAAAATCTTTTTTAAAGTTTAACATGGGGGCCCTAAAGAAATTTGAAAAAATTTTCCCCTAAGTCAAAGGGCAATTAATCTTGAAAATCCCATCCCAAAAACCAAAATACCCGGGTTTGCACAACAAAACCAGGGCTTTTCAACATTTTTTTGTAAATTTTTCGAGATTTCTGGGTTCAAAATCCCTTTTTGGGGGTTTACTTTGCGACAAAAAGTTAAAAAGGGGGGCAAAAATTTTACAAAAAATACAAGGGGCTGGGCAAGTAACTTCTGCGAAAAATAATAAAATATTCAGAGAAAATACCAGGACTCTCACAAACCCTCTAGTACTAGTTTATGCTTCATATCAAAATTAGGCTTAAAGTTTTGTCATGACTCTAGGTTTAATTTTTTATATGTTAAATCTTGTTTTTTGGTTGGACAAACCTTCCAACACAAGTTGAACGGAAATCTCTAAGATTACGGAGCGGGAAAGGACTCCGTTATTCTTAACAGGAGAGTTTCTTATTCTGGCTATGTTCTTTATTTGTTCCTCTAATTGTTTCTTTTTAGCCACAACAAAAGAAATAGCCACAAATAAAAGCCATTACGGAAAATGAATGACATCAAAGAGAAAAGAACAGTTACCTATTGTCCCCATGTCTAGGCCACAAATTACTGTCCACTGTGAAGCTTTTTTGGCGGACGACTGGAAGAATAACCCAGGTTCATAAGGGGTTAATTAACTCACCACCCCCCCCCCCATGTTATGATCGGAAAGGTCGGGTACGTTGTGTTTTGGCTTGCGCGCCGCTTAATCTGAGCATTGATTAAAAACGATAATAAGATCAACACCTTGGGAAATAACTTTATACATAATCGGGATGCTTTCTTACAGGATTAAGATAGTTAGAGATGATGAAAAAGTAACAAAGGGCAAATACACGTCAAAAATTATGTAAGGTAGAGTTATCATTCTTGTGCACTGCACACCTTCCTGAGTGAGATCTATATGCACTATGTAGTTTCATGTTGATATCTCAAAGGCTTTTTGAGTAATATATGCTCTGGACAAAAATTAATTTAAAAAAATAACAAAGGGCAATAACTCAAAAAATATGCAGGTAGAGTTATCATTCTTGTGCACTGCACTCCTCCTCAGATGAGGTCTATCCACCTCTGACATTTCATGTTGACATCTCAAACACTTTTGAGTTATGCTCCACTCTGGTGAAAAATTAAGTATGAAAAATAACAAAGGGCAATAACTCAAAAATTATGAAAGGTAGAGTTATCATTCCCTTGTGCACTGCACACCTCCTGAGTGAGATCTATGCACCTATGTAGTTTCATGTTGATATCTCAAAGGCTTTTTTTGAGTTATGCTCTGGACAAAAATTAACTCGAAAAATAACAAAAGGGCAATAACTGAAAAAAAATTTGCAGAGTAGAGTTATCATTCTTGTGCACTGCACTCCTCCTCAATGAGGTCTATCCACCTATGAAGTTTCAAAGTTGATACCTCAAATACTTTTTTGAGATATGCTCTTGACAAAAATGTCGGAAAACAGACGGAAGGACGGACAGATGGAGACTATCTCTATATCCCCCACCCGCTTTTCGGCAGGGGATAATAAAGAGCCTTCACTACTTAATATTACAACAGACCAAATATCATTAATGGAAAACTAGTGTTTTAAAAAAAGTGAAATATAGACAATTTTGAAAGAATTTGTTTATCTTAGGAACTGAAAATATTAGGTAAAACAATTTTGATTATTGTTCTGTTGTTAATATTGGTGATAAACATCTAATACACATAAATTTTTTTCATGTATTTTTATCTCTTCTCTTTTCTTCTTCTTCCTTAATATATAAAATGAAATATTAAACATATCTTTAGCATGTGCCATAATGAACTGTAACTATTATGTAACATTGTTTTTATTTTGTTTTGTTTTTTTCATTCTACTATTTTTTAACGCAATATCAACTACTCAAATAAAGTGTTAATGAACCATAAAACAGAAATAGTATGTTCACACTTCTGTTAAATCATGCCTGTTGGGAGTTTTTCAAAAGTAATTTCAGTATATATCTACAAAATATCGTCCATAACACTTGAAGCAAAATAATTTTACAAAGTAACATGAAATATTTTTTCTTCAGAATTATTTATATACCTTCAAGGCATGGTGTGAATCTTAAGATTTTATTATGCTCATTTATCAAATACTTATAACATGAACAAAGGAATGGCCTTTTTACTGAATTGAGAGCTTTGGCGTTGTATTTTGTTATTCAAACTTTATCCTTCCAACAGTGTGACAAACTTGTCCTAATTGGAAATAGGGACAGTCCAATCTTAATTTATAGAACTCCGGAACAGTCCAATTTCAGTTTGAAGAAGTTTGGGATAGTCCTTTCTAAGAATGAAGAAATTCGGGACAGTCCAATTTCAGATTGAGGAATTTGGGGACAAACCATTCTTAGTTTGTAAAACTCTGGGACAGTCCAATCTTAGTTTGAAAAATTTTGTGACATTCCAATCTTAGTTTGAAGAATTTTGGGACAGTCCATTCTTTTAGTATGAAGAATTATAGGACAGTCCAATGTTAGTTTAAAGAAGTTTGAAGAACTATATTAAAATCAGTTAGAAAAACCAAACTTAATAAAGAAACTGTATGCAAATCATAACATGACCAATGTTCAAAACTCAAGGGAGAAAATGTACTTCCACAATATTTTGGGAATAGCTGATAAAAAAAAAACAACATAAAAATTTTACATTTGTAGTTCATTGCACCGAATGTGACTTCTGGATGGTATATTATATACTGCGATTAATACAGGGATCCCACTGAGAAACCTCTAATCTCCATTGCAACATTTAAAAGATCTTAGATACACAATTTTCACAAAGCTAACATAATATTTTTACAGGTATCCATGTGTTTTAAATTCATGCTAAATCAATTGTTGAATGTTTTAACAGAAGTTACAAATATCTCCTATCTGATATACTTAGTAAACTTTTCTATGTCTTCTTGTATTAATGAGAATTCAACTTGCAACAAACTATTATAGAGACAGGGAAATAAAATCTGAGGCCATATAAAAAATAATTAAAATGTACTTTTATTGACCAAAACCTAGACAGAGAGTGGTTTAGAACTTGTGGACTATATTGTTAAAGAGGACATCTTGGTAAAGTTAAGCCTACAAAGTTATAAAGTCCCATGACATTTTTCAGTCATGAAATAATTATTGTTGTCCCTATATACAAACAAAAATTAATTGAAGGACCAATGACTTTCTGCTAAGCTAAAAAAGGTATTTCATGCAGCATGCCTACAGATTTACTAATGAGCGACCCTAATTACAAATTTGATGCTCTCCCTACTGAGCTAATTATTAAGGCATACTCATCTAGGGGTGAGCAACTTTAAAATTACTACATGAAATCATTTTTTTTTTGTTAACTTATTTTTATTCCATTTAAATTGAATTAAACAGATATCAACTAATCAATTATGCAAAGTATGGGACATAATTTCTAGTTATTGAAGTCACAGGTTATTGGCATGGGACCAAGCCCGACCCTCAGGGTAGCATCCCCCAGGACCCTCTAAACTACCAAAATATACTTTAACCGATTCAAAATACATGTAATTTTGTATTGACATGTATTTTAAATAGGTTGAAGTATATTTGGGTAGTATAGAGGGTCCTGGGGGTGGTAACCCTGGGGGTCGGGCTTGGTCCCACACCGATAACCGATATCAAGACATTTTTTAAAGATTAAGAGTGCAGCTAAGTTCCCATTCTGAGAACATATGATCAGTACACAAGTACAGAATAGGAGAGAAAACTGTCTGAAAGACACAATTACTGTCAACAGACACTCTATGTCTAATGAAATCTTAGAGGAATGATGTTTGAACTCATTGACAAGGGTAAAATTGAGATGAAGTGTGTCAAACAATCAAATTGAAAGCATTGCCAGCAAATGACCATGAAGATCTTTAAATTCAGGCAATAAGAAATATTCACTTTTTGTTCATCACCAGATTTAATATAAAATATAGGATAAGCAAATGCAGAGAAAGCAGGAACAAAAACACTGCAGAGATACAAAATTTTCAAAGTTAGAAGAGGAAAAAATTTCCCTTGTCTGTTTCATCATGGGTTTCATCATGGAGCCTTTACCATATGACATTTTGTAATACGTGTGGGGGGAAAACCAATACAAATGATGGTTCAGGTAGTATTTTCTTATTATATATTTAATACATTTAATTTTATACATAATTTTGCATTAGATGTGAAGATCCTGTTGATTACATAAAATGTCTTCAGAAATTTTTTCCTGAAGTGAATCCATGTGAATTTCTGTCAAATGTTCAAACACTCCGTTTCAGTTTACAAAAAATAATACAGCTTTTTTCCTCAAGAAACATTCTGTAAAAAATGCATAAAAATATTTATGTAATAACTTAAATAGGAATATAAACATTGCTTCTTAAATATATTTACCAAGTAATGTTGCTTTAGTTTAAACCACTTTGTGGCACACACCAAATCACATTTGAATTTTTTTATTGTTGCCCTTATCAAGGCTCTTAAGTTACAAACATTATCTAAGATAGAAACAAGACTTTCAAGTGCTTTTTTCACTTTGGTATGTCTGTAAATGAAACAAATTTAAGAGAATAGGTGTTTTTTTGTTGTTTTTTTATGACAAATGTATAAAAATTCTTAAGTGCATTGAACCTGGTTGGCATACGTTTTGTTTCCTAATCAGATGGCTTGTTCAAGTTGTCTTATTAACTATAGTACAACTTTTCAGAGATATCCATATCATCTTTTTTGTCTATAGAAACAGAACAGAGACCTAAAACTTATCATAAAAGCATTTTTTCTTTCTTTGTCATTCTTGATATTGATCAGTATTTGTTTTGACATTTTACTTGCCCTTTTGTACGCCAAAGTTTAATAATATTACACATGTGTAACATAAAAAATTACTCTTATTAGTTATACTACATGGAAAATACGTTATGTAACTTGGTCATAAAATAAATTGAATTTCAAATATCAAAAGTATTTTTGCTTTAACGTAACCTTTTCCCAAGATAATGATTAAAAGTCTTGCAAGGTGATTGAAGGATCTGAGTAGATTTATACTGTATGATATGTATGCATTTAATTTGTCTGTCTTCAAGACAGCTCTGTGAAAAATCAAAGACAATAGCTTTCCCAAATGTGCTGTTATTGGTGTTAGAATTGAATGTCCTGTTATGGTGTAAAGAGACAATAAACATAAAAATTTAATAATGAAGATGAACAACTTGTTCTACAGACAAATCAGTGGAATGGTGAACAGAATTGCACATTCTTATATGGAAATAACAAGAGAAGGATTTTTCAAACCATTTTAAGTATGGTTGTTGTTGGTTTTTTTTGTCCAAATCTTTTAATTATCCAAAGGGTTGTGAAGTACTATAAATATTAAAGGCCCATTATGCCTAAGAGAAATGCTATCATTTTTATTTCTCTTTTGGCATTATATTACAGTTTCCAAAAAAAAATAATACTCATTTGCCATATAGATGATGTTCTTTTGCCCTAATAATCGATTTTCAATTTAATTCTGAGCATAATCTTTATCATTCTTTGCTGACTTTTTCATTTTAAGCACTTCACTAAGTGACCTATGTAAAAAAAATTGACCTCAGTGGAGCTCCTTTAATAAGTAATACACTTCAGTCAAATGCAGTCAATAGTTGTATTTTATCAAATAAATTCACTGATTTGGCAATAAAAACTCTCTTAAGCCATCCATGTCATAAAACTCAGCCAGAAACAGTGGGAGGAAAATGTTTTATTGCAAACTTATTGGCTCACCTACTGATTCAAATTAATTTCTATGAGGATTTAATGAGGAAAACAGGTTTTAATGAGAAACTTGCACTATCACATCATATCAATCATACATGCAGTCCTGGAAGAAAAAATTATATCTTTCTAGTAATGGAAGTATTTACCCTTATTCTAATAAATTTGTGTAATGGACCTCACAGTCCTGCATTCAATTTGAAAAAGTCTGTTTAAAATCTCAGGGATTTCAGTGAAAATAAAAAAAGAACAGCCGTAATAATGGTAAATATGCTTTTTTGATTGGGTTTTACATCACACCAACATACAGTATATTAGTCATATGGCAACTTTTTAGCTTTAATGGTGGAGGAACACTTCAGGCACATTCTGTAAGCTATAGCTGGATAGCTTTCTCACATGAAAAAAAAATGGAAGATGTTGGCATGGCTCAAACCTACCACAGTGAGAGGCAAGAGGTTTGAAGTCGAAGAATTTAACCATTTTGCCACAGACACCCCTTCCATCCATTTCCTAACTGGATTGCTCCTTACATGAAAAAAAACAACTCTAGTGGGATTCAAACTAACAGTTGCAAGGGGCAGTCTGAGTGAGTGAGCCTTCGGGACTTTAATTGCTTTACGAGGCAACTATCTTTACACGCAGCAAGACTTCCACCCACCCTGTGATATTAGTGATCTGTCTAAAAAAACCAAAGACAGCAGTTAAAAAATTTTATTGGACTAATTTAATAAACAGAGTGCACCTGCATATACCTAGTTTATTAGATACTGGTAAATTATTTCATGGTCTTAATAGGCTAATTTACACAGAAATAACCTGCAAAATTCTGGTAATAGCAATGTAATTATTATAATACTGCAACAACATTATAACATTCTCTGAAATATTAATAATTCACAAAATAGCCTGAAAAGTGATATTCAAATCTAAAGATACAGTATCTGCAAGGTAATGCATTCACTTTGTTGCTGTTTTTTTTCCCAATTATCTAGTATTATTAATCATACCAACAATATTGAGGCAATAATTATATAATTATCAATAAAAATTATTTGTTTACAAAGCCAAAACCTTCCAAAGGTCAAGTTCCAGTTACAAAACAAGAACATAAAACTGATTTCATGAAATAAAACATGTTAAACTTTTGCGAAAAGCAATATTTCTACAAATTGGAATTTGCTCTACTTTGAATTTGAGACTGTGCACTGTTTAAAAAACTGAACAGTAAACAGGAAGTGAAACTGTTCAGGCTGGTCCGGTACAAACTGGTTTGCAACTTGGCATGGCAGTATCACTGCACAGGCTTAAGTGATTAAAGAGTTGGCATCAAAAAAAGGCTTGATGGCTTAATTAAATAACAAATTGGAATTTGCTCTACTTTGAATTTGAGACTGTGCACTGTTTTAAAAACTGAACAGTGAACAGGAAGTGAAACTGTTCAGGCTGGTCCGGTACAAACTGGTTGGCAACTTGGCATGGCAGTATCACTGCACAGGCTTAAGTGATTAAAGAGTTGGCATCAAAAAAAGGCTTGATATGACAATGATATATCACATGTTACAAGTTCTTGAAACAGATTTCTTTCTCTATGTTTTTTTTAAAATTAAATGTTTTAAAAGCAATTCTTGGTGCACATTTTCTGCTTAACATGTTTCTGTGTTGTAGGCTTTCACACTGTTTTAAAACTTTTGTAAATAAATGAAGTCTAAAGATAAATAAATAACTTCTCAAACATCTGGTAGCATAAAAAAACTTTAAATATTTAATTCTTTTTTCAGGTTTGATAATATTAAAGTAGGCAAATACTACGAACAGGGAAGTAAAAAACTAACTTTGACTCCCATGTATAAAACACAGCAGAGACTGTTATTACAGGATTGTATGCCCGCATAGCGCAAGAGCCAAGACTTGTAATCTCAACATTGTGGGTTCAATTACCGGGCTGGCCAACCTAAATTACAAATCGGTCTTTAGATCCAGGGTCTGTGTATGAGTGCTTAAACACTTGGCACGCTAAAGAACCAGGAGAAGCTGGAATTGGGGCATCTTTCTGTATCTGTATCTTGTTCTATCCTCCAAACATATAAAATGACTAATACTCTTCTGGAGGACTCACCCATATTGGCAACCGGTGGCAAGTATAAATAAACTCAAGCTCTCACATACATCGCAGGATTTGGCAAGGCCAGATCAACCTCTGAACATTCAAACTTCATTATAGACTTAGCAAAAATCTACTCAAGGGGCAAAAAACATGTCAGTCAGAACAAGGAGCTGCTGTAAATATAGTTGAGATACTTATTGCAATATTCCATTAATATAAATTAATATACTTCATTATTGTCATAAACATATGTCAATAATGATACAGTCAGTCTATTCTATGATTCAAAATTTATAGGGGTCAGGAGGGCCTTCTTCCTGCCACATCATTTTGAAATAGTAGAAAATTTGTTCTTTTTTTAAAGTGAGGGATTACCAATAACCTCTTTTTATTTTTACCAAATTCACAAGCAAATTTTGTCTACATAAAGAAATAAACTGTTAGGTGCACACCTTCATTCATAACTACAAAAACAATCTCTGTTGACTGCTTTAGGGAATGAATATTTGGCTCTGTCAGAGTGTTGTTACTTTTCCTATTAAGCAGGTGGTTGCAAGTTCAAATCCCAGCCACTGGGAAAATTTCTAATGTTTTTGCAGTTTTTATATTAATAACTTATAACATTTGTAAGAGACCGATTAAATGTTCTGTTCTGTTCTGATCAGTTCTAATATAATACCCCTATTATAACAGAAGCCTGGAGACATGAAAAATCATGAAACAGATCATGGAAGGTGAATAAACCATGCATAAACAGACTAGACAAAAAATACATATTGTTTATATCTACTTTACACATTCCATTCCAACACTTGAAGCATTATTCTGATATAAGTGTTGCATGGGGGTGTTACAGATATATTGGTACAGACTAAAAGTAACTTCAGGGTATTGAGACATAAAAATATCATTTCAGGAAAACTGAGAAAGGATTTCTTTATGGATGCTTCATCAGACCAAGTTTGGTGAAGATTCCAGAATTAGTTTTTTAAAAAAATCATTTCAAGAAAATATTTCAGCCTTATAAGGAGCATATGATAATTTATTTCTCTAAATTTGATAATAGGGGCCATCTATGTGGAGATGATTCATGCATTAGGTGGCATGAGAAAATGTCGTAAAATGTTGTTGTCAGTTTTTTTTGTTTTTTTTTAAAGGGGGGGGGGGTGTTGTTGTTGTTTTTTTCCCCATTCTCAGTAGATATGTAATTATCAAACAATACATGTATAAACAAAGAAACTTCAATGCTGTACATACCAATTGGTGCCATTTTATTACAAAACTTTTTTTCTTACCTGAAATGAGAAAAAAAAAAACAAATTTAATATTCATAAATCATAAATCTCTTATATTGAAAATAAGTTATGAAGCAGTCAATTTTAAACTTGAATGCCCCCACACCCCAATATTTGGAGGTTAGTTTGGGGGAAATAAAGAGTTTTAACTCTTTGTTTATCCCAGAAGTGTCCAGTTAATATTGTAGTTTGGTCTCAGGCACCAAAATAGCAAGGATGATTATAATCTAAAGTCCTCACTATTCCCCTTAGGCAAGTTTTACAATCCTTCCATTCACTGACTCTTCATAATTTAAGATAAATATTTTGTCAGCAAATAAAACCACTCTAACAATTATACTCCTCAACAAATCTTCATAAACAGTTCCGAAGTTTTTTGACCAGCAGTCCATGTCATATAAGCTACAACATTTACTTCAACAAGCACAATAACAACTCAAGGCTACTATAATATAGACAGACAGATATATATATGTGTTGATTGATAGGCTAATTTTAAAGTAGTTGTTTCCAGTCATTTGTAGCAAGATCAGATATTGTATGAATTGTTATCAAAAACCCTCATTCACTTGGCATGGAAGGCGATATTTATTCTGATAATATACCAGTACAATCTGATGTTGTTCAGTTACATTGCTTAACACCCACAATCCTATTGTTCCAAACTTATTTTTGTAGGACTGTTGTTATAATGGCCAGTGATAAGATCTTAAACGGAAAAAACCAAAACGCACATATAACCAAAAAAAACGCTCGGATTTTATTCTGTAATGACAACATGATTGTGTATATAGATATAATTATGTAGATATCCTATGAGTATGAAAATCAATCATCATATAAAATATTAAAAGCGTATAAAAATCAATCATTATAAGGGCCAATCAACGAAATCTTACCGAATGTTTACGAAAGTATATTTAAAACGAAATCAGCATCACGCACTTGTCAATCAAAGAACAATCAAAGCATTAATATAGATAAGTCTATTACATTTTAATTTCTAATTTAAGCCCCTCTTTATGGGAAATCTCTAAATAAAACACTATCTCTGGTGGAAACTGTGCAATATACACAAATATTCAATCTTATAACACCATAGGCAATGCTATAATAAAATTTATCGCATCTTTATTCAAAGTTTTTTTTTAATAAATAAAATACTCTTAAGATTTTAAAGAGAGGCAGGAATTATAATCATAAGCAATTGCGAAGGCTTTAACAAATGTAGTAATATTTCATAATGATATAAAAACTTTATTCCTTCAAGATAATCTTCGTTACACATGTCAGCTATTAAAACTCAATCTTGGAAATCGGTAAATTTCAGCAATAAAATATTAATATAAAATTCTGACAGCGATCTTAATAGAGCAATTTATTTGTAATAAAGTTCCGATTTCTTCAGGTGTATTATCAGTGTTATACAAGACTGAAATACAGATCTATCATGTAATTTCATTAAATATAATTTTTTTGGCATGAGGTACAAGGCTGAAGAACTAGTTTTTTTCCCAATGTAAAAAATTCTTGAAAATTTTAAATTAAAATTTAATTTGAAAGTTCTCCCAACATGTGAAACATTTTCTTTTTCATATTATTATCCTTTTCAATTACAGTCACCACCCAAGTGAAAAGAAACCTAGGATCCCAGGCCATCACCAGGATCCATTAAATGGCCAAGATATACAAGGATCCTAATGAAATGTGGCATTTAACCAGACAGAGTCCTGGTGTGATCAGAGGGAGGTCTTTGACCAGGATTCTTTAATAAGAAACTTCCAAATTTTATTCAGTGACAAATGAAAACAAGTGTCTCATTTCAGTATAATGCAAGTCAATTTACAAGTTCACTGTACTTTAAATTTGAAATAAATCTATAACCTTAAAAACACAAGTAGTCTGTCTTGGAACATAAAACTTGCACAGCAATAAAATCATTGTATTATTCAAGGAACCTCTACTAACTATTAATTCCGTCTTTAAATGATAAAAATGTCACCCGACGCATAACTGTATTGCATAATCATAGAGTCACAGGAAATTTAGAACTATCCTTTATAGTATGAAATGCTGGAGGCATTAAAAGAGGGGGTATAATTTACATATACATTACTCTAAATAAGAAATAAAATGATTTGACACAATTTTCTCCGACATCAAATTATCTCTTTCATGGAAAAAAAAAACTCCACTAATATGACCTGTTTATTCTTTACAACTGTTTTTGCATTCACAATGTATTTGGAAATATACAACTTAACTTAAAATTCAGAAATCTTTCACCTGGAAGTTACACAGTATTTCACTTCCGATCACACCGCAATAAAAAGTAGTTCTCTGGAACTATTTGCAAAATTAATGTTTAACTTAAAATCAACTAAATACTGTAACTGAAATATTGCAAGTAAATTAAATTTTTATTATACAAACATGCACTCATGAACACACACACAAAATTTTGTTTTACCGAAACAACTTTATAACCGACAAGGAAAATCTATTCATATTTATGCCTTGGATTAACAGAAATGTGATAAGAACCAAATCGCTATAACCATACTATTATCAACAAAACCGACAGGAGCAAAAAAATGTTTCAGGTACTTGGCCAATGAGTAGCATTTTAGAAACATTAACTGGCCTCCAAAATTAAAAGCTTTTAGTTGTAAGAAATAAAATTCAAAGGGTTTCTGGGCCTTTAAAATGTTATAAACCAGCATGCAGCAACTTATATTTAGTTTTTGTATAGAAGTGAAAATACATAACTTCGTTTATTGCGCCTTATAACCATTTTTTAAACATTATAAAACTCATGTTTGACCTTTCTAAAGAAGTAAATATTTATTCATTTCTGAGGCATGATGTGCCTTTAAAGGTTATAATTACAGATTTGCTATTTTCATCTCAAAAAGAAAAGTAATTTATTATTTAAATTCCAGCTAATTTACAGAACCATTAATGACTGACCAATAAGATTCGATGTTACAAACATGCGCTTTAAAAGTATTAAAGCATCACATGACGGGCTGACATTATTTCTAGTCACTAAATCAGACATAGAATCTCGAAAGCTCAAAGGTCAATGCCATTTCTGTCAATTATGTGATTAATAGCATAGCATTTTTTCCATTTTTCCAGACAAGCCGAAAAAAATTCAGTTAGCATACATAATGAAATCAGAAAGGCAATGTCTATATTTGCAATAAAGCATTTTATGAGACTACCACGGTAATGACATTGTCTCAGAAAATTATATAGTGTGCTTATCATAAAATCTACTGTAATTACATACAAAAACCTATCATGTTGGGATATTTACTTGCATTTTTATGGCTTGACCTTTTGAAAACCGCTCTTGAAGAATTTTTAATTGCTAAAAAATTACTCCAAAAGGTCTTGCAAAGTAATAATATCATGTTTATGATATATATATCCTATAGCCAGGACTTTTCGTGTAATTTTTCTATGTATAATTCCTCCTCATGACTTACTTTCTTTAATAAATATATAGAGCCAGGTCTAAACCTTGGCACCTCCGCACAATCTAACCTGAGGCTCTTTATGGTTGTCAGAGAGTCCTACTCTAAATCGCTTTTCAACAAGAAAACCTATGGAACTATTTATAAAGACCTCTACAATAAGAGAGGGAACTATTTTGTCTCATTTTCTACAAAATCATGGTATTAGGATCACCAAAAGATATAATTAGACAGACAAACAGACAGATCCTATGTGACTAGCTTACATAATCACACTTGATTTATATATTCACATAAAAGTAGGCTTCCATCTAACAAGACACTTGTAACCGTCTCTGGCGGCTTATGCTATATTTATATACTGTGGCACAAATTATCTTTAGAAAGGAATTAGTCCATCACGGAAGAAAAGCATTTTTTATCATTTTAAAAATATAAAATGAAGCATATATGTGTCATTTTGTTTCATTGCATTTGTTTTCTTTCCTAGTCGAAAATCAAATCTGATGGTCTAGTGATTGCTAGCCGCATGAGTTCAAACCCCATCAGGTACATTAGTCGTTGTTTCCTTGAGCAAGAAACTTTACACTCATTGCTCAGTACTGGTTGGTTCTAGGAACAGATTCTAGAGCGTGTCTATAAGCTTAAAAGCTTCCTATACAATCAAACTAAAATAAAGTCTGTATAAACAAAAATTCTTTTATTTTCCCCTCATATATGATTATGTAATAAATATGTAATTGAGTGGGAATTTCAGAATTTACCATTATGTCATGAATAATTTCTAGCATGGTACATGATTTCAGTGCTTTAAGCTTCTTTTCTCATGAATTAATTCTGACTATTTAACTTAACTTTATGCCTGGAAACTTACTAAGTTTATAATTATAAAAGCTGGTAAATATAATTGAAAATTTAGCCTATCCTAGATCTCAATTACAAATTATTTTCATTGCCATTAATCTAATCAGACAGTTTAAATTATTTCATCAAATAAAGTGAAAAAATACTGATTGAAATAATATGAAGATCTTAAAAAGAAATATTTACCAGTGTAGAAATCCGTTGAAATTATACATGTATAAACATGTGAGGATTAAAATTATATGGAATCTGTATAATATTTTCAATATAATTGTAAACACTGGTATATAGTAATGATTTCTTGATAATTTCAACAGTATTAATGATTTCATATACAATGTAGCTTTTACATTGGAAGACATGAATGAAATTCATAATTACTATATAATGGTTTAAACATATATGAAATTATAAAGTCCATTGTAGAAAATATATGATATTTTAAACTCCTTTGAAGAAATTATATAAAATCATATAAAAAAAACTATTGTAGAAATTATATGAAATCATATTTACCATTGTAGAAATTATATGAAATCATATAATATCATTGTAGAAATTATATGAAATCATTTAATACCATTGTAGTAACTATAAGAAATAATATATACTGGCATAAAAATTATATGAAATAATACGTACCAGTGTAAAAATTACTATTAATATTTAATTTAGTAGAACAAACAAACAAGTTGTGCTGACATTTTAAACTCCTCTTGTGTAGAAATTAAATGAAAAATCATATTACTCCTTCCATTGTAGAAATAAATCATATGATTATTATAAATGGATTAATTGAACGAAAAAAAAAAGAAAAAAAGAAAAAAGACTTTGAAAAAATGTAATATAATATTGCCATAATACTATACATTGTTTATTGTTTCCTTTTGTGGACAATTATATTCAGGACTTAATAGATTGATGATGAGAATACAATTAGAGTAAAACACCCGTTGAGTTGAGCTGAAAGAGACGCCGAAATAGACATAAATGAGTTGAAATAGACACAACAGTTAGGCGACTCCACGCTATTGATTATTATCCAAACAGATATTGGCCAATCACATCTTGCTATTTGAGAGAGTCTCGAATGACTCGATCTAGAATCTAGCTTACGTTTGAACAAAATCATCGTTTAAAACGTACGAAACCTATGAGAATTCTTTAATAATGTTGATTATCAACAGAACAGCAGATTGGAATATTTTATATATATATACTATATGTACATAACTTAAAGCAGAGTTTTGACTGATTACGATAATGAAATGTTCGAAATAAAGTTGGAAATTTTTTATAGTAATAACTGAAATAAACAACTATTCGAAGATGTCATATTACTGATTTACACACAGGTAAATAAGAAATTACAAACTTTTGTAAACTTTTGGGAATAATTATAAATGTTTATAGATGAGAAAATATATTGTTAAAAAAAAATTTAAATGATGAATTATCCATTACTATGGGAGTTTAGTTAAACTCAATACTATTTTTGGACGAATATTGGATTTTTATTTGTTAAGTGTGGAGTTATATATAGTTTTCTATATTTAAATCAGACGTGGATATTATATTATAAAAGTAAGGCAATAAATTATTAATTGTGTCTCTTTAAATACATGTCATTTTTGTAAAGTATTTCATTGCTACTGAAAATTAACACACAAAATAAAGGAGGAGGAGAAAAAAAGAATTTAATTCAAAATTTATTTCCCCTTAAATTAAAATAATGAAAAATAATTACACATTACCAATTTGGTAAAAAAAAAATGGATAAAAATCTTTACATTAAAAAAAAAATATATACAAAAAATAACCAAAAAACAAACAACCCACACTTTGAAAGTGTTTGTTGCATAATTTTATTCAGCTAGAAGTTTTACAAAAATTAAAAAAAAAACAAAAAAAAACACACACACAAACAAATTAGAAATTCAACAAAATGCCATGATAAAAGACATTAAGCTTGGCTTTTTTTCTTGGGGGGGGGGGGGGGGGGGTGTACAAATTTACCATGATAATTAAGTTTTATTTGAAATCCAACTTCATCTTAATTTTTTGTTTGTTAATTCATTTTAAACAGCCAATTGCTGAAATTAGTGTTAATTAAAAATTTGCTACCCAAAAAATTAATGCTACAATTTTCCCTGCTAGTTTTCATAAAAAGAATGTAATTTAAATGAAAAGAAAGAAAAATATTTAAGCGGTAATAAGAAACTGAGAGGTGGTAAAAAAGTTACATGGCAATCAAGAGATTAACATAACTTTAAAGAAGAATGCCACATTTTCTTTTCTTTGATTTATTTAGATGACAATTCAACAAAATTTGATAGGTGCATCCTGATGATGACTGAGTGTTTAAGGTGGTTTAACATCAAACCAATTGCCCCTCACTGCTGTAAGTTTGAATTCCCTCAGGAACTTTTGAATTTTTTATGTAAGGAAGCTATCCAGCTAGCTAAACAATTGTTAGTCAGAAAAAATTGATATCTTAGTGCAGTTACAGGTTAACTTCTTATGTAATTTAATAAAGTTAACATGTTACTGCACTAAGGGCTTAGTAAACATGACTTTATATACCGGTGGCTAAGGCTAATTACATTTTAGATTCTGCAGGTAATATTAGAGCTTAATTGGACTCATCGTATGATTATCATGTCTTATTATATAATACTGATGTATATCACATACGATATATATCAGTCAATAAATCAGATAGTTGTCATAAATAATAAATAATATGTCTTACAGTGGATAAATAATACTATAAAAATAACACAATTACCACCAGTATGTTGAATATTACTCATTTAATGAGTTTACAGGATTATGTAATAGAAATGTGGATCTTATTTTTATGATATCTCCTTTTTTCCTGCAAGAACTGGCTTGTTACGATTTTAAATGTTGGTAGTTTTTAAGTGTATCAGACATCAACAATCTAAAGATTATAAAAAAATCCTTTATTTCCACAGAACATTTAATTTGACTGTTATATAACAACTTAAAACTTTGGTAAAATAGAGCATGTCTCATGTAATTAAAAAAAATATTTCTGGAAAAAACTTGTTTAAAAAAAATCTCTTGTGATGAAGGTTGCCCCACATTACAATGGGTTTCATTATAAATACAAGCACTTAATATATATTTTATTCCTTTTCCTATAACCTGAAGATGATGTAAAAACAAGCCCGAGACCTACACAATTACATAATAAATTGATAGAAGAAAATACTAACCATGCACTAAAGACAGAATTCTGTTGGATCATATTGATTTATTACATAATAAAAACTTAGGTTTCCTTTCATTCTATCTATAAACACAGCATCAGAGATAAGTTATAAGCGATTTATTACGCCACGGCATAGTTTATTTACTTTCAGTTCAGGCTTCCAATTTTTTCCCTCTTTCCAACTCAATTTCAACAATTTCCTTACAAAATTCAATTATTCTTTTACTTTTTTTACAAACCGGAACTTCTCCATCTCTCCTTGATAAGAGCAAACTTTCACCGGTATATTTTCATGGTGTAGTTTTGTTCAGTAGTGGTCAATTCTTTTAACTTAATTATTACTGATATATTTTCAAAATGTTACATTCATAGTTTGGGAAAAGCAAACATTTGCAAATTTCCGAAGTATCTCTAATACATACTGATCTAAAATTTCTAAACCTTTCTACAATTTCTTTTCTTTTAAACAATTTGTTTAATTAATGGCAATCGCATATGTCTTTACAATAAGTTTCATCTTTAATAATTTCAACAGGGCAATCCTCATCAATTGCAGTGCTTATTTCATTACCAAAGGGTGTTGTCATTACAATATTTATATCTATGAAAATGGGTGCTACATCCTTGAATTCAATTCCCCCAGATATAGCCATTAATTATGTACTAAATCGAAAATTTTATAGTTTCATTTTATATCAAATAAAGCAGATTATATAAAAAAAGAAGGTAGATTAAAGCATTTTTAATATCATCAATTCTTTTTAATACCCAAAGTACAAACACTGTTGGTTGCAGGGTTGTCTATAAATAAACATTGGTTTAACATAAAAAGCAATTATGTTTTGTCTTAACTTGCACCTAAACTTGTACTCATGGTTTAATAGGAAACAGCCACTCTTTGATTAATTAATGGCAATCGAATTAGGAGCTTTTAATGATTTACAGGAAAAACAAAAAATCTAAAATCTCCGTCAGGTAATTTATAATCACGAAGTCATGAATTTCTGACAAACTTGGTTCATCATCTACAGACAGCTGAGTTAGATATTTGTTGCGGCTATTTTCCTCTGTCCATTTTACTTACAACACCGGTAAAAATTTGAAAACCAGACCAGAAAGTAACAATATAATGAACTCTTCATGCCCTGCAAGCTACTAAATTAATGTAATGGACTTGACCTGTTTTGAATTTGGACCAAACCATTGTAAGTTTTAGGGGTTTTTGTAACAAAAATGATCCGTGCCGACAGTATTGAGCCTAGTTAGACTGCACGATTGTACAGGCTGGCCTGGGTCTATACTGGCCGCAAAAGCTTTAAATAATTTTCAAGCTCTGCAGGCAGGGTAAAGCTTTAAATTAGCTATGGAATTTTTAATAATTTGATAACAACCTTTCTCTGTTTTCATAGAGTACTCTAAATTAAAACCTTACAATTTGTATTTTTCTTTTGTATTGAATAAAGAAGTGGTACTGAAAAACGAAATGTCAAAATAATAATTACATCTTTCTATTTTACATGTTTGAAAATAGTTAAATTTGAAAATCATTTTCATAGTGTCATAAATATAAGAGAAATAACTAAAACACCTCTAGGCAGTTTAAAAGACAACTATGGGTGCATATAAATTGAACATTTCTATAAAGAAAGTAAAACTTAAGTGCCCATTAATCCTAAAATTAACTTTGGCCTGGGCACTTTACTAAGTTCAACTACCATCCCTCCCACTGACTTGGCATGTACACCTGGATTGACACTTTATTAAGTCATAGCAACTTGCTATTAGATTAACTGAGATATGATAAGTGTTAAAATCAAACCAAACTAAACAAACTATGACCATTTTACAAATAAGATTGGGATCTCAATTATAGAAAATATTGGTGAAATTTAAATGAAAAATTAACCGTCTTTGTGAATATCATCTACTTTTGATACAAATTCCTTTCAAAGGGTAGGTAACTCATGTGTTTCTGCTATGTAGGATTATCAGGGGAAGCAACTCCAATAAACAAAATAAACAAATAAATAACAGTTGTTTCATAATTTTGCCAATTACATTTAGGTTGAAAGTAACTAAAATTTATATTCAATTATAGTTATTGAACTAAATGATTGAAGGATTAATTTAGTAACCTTACCTAGTGGTGAAGGGGGTAGAGGGAGTGGAAGGGAAGGTTAGGATCTTGGCTATAAGTTTTCATGGAAAATAATTTTTAATATTTTTTTTCCCCGAGATCCATAGTTGATTGTTACTTGTTTAAGAAGTACATGGATCAATGGTAATATCGTTGAATATCTGTCCATCAAGGACCGTGAAAACAATTTTCATTCATTAGCCAGGTCATCCATTGTTATTGTGATATTGGAAATCACTATCTGTTATGAATGATTTGTCAATAAATACTGCCAGGATAGAGTACATACAATAATCAGCAAATAAGTTTCATCATCTTCCACAGATCTTTGTCTGATTGCCGCCACTTTCATCCCACTTCCCACAGATCTTTGTCTGATTGCCGCCATTCTGGTCCCTTGTCCCACAGATCTTTGCCTTGTTGCTGCCACTCGAGTCCCTCATCCTAGAGATCTTTGCCTTATTGCTGCCACCCTTGTCAAACAGACGAATGCTGCCATTCTCGTCCCTCATCCCACAGATACTTGACTGATTGCTGCCACCCTCATCCCTTGTCTCACAGATCTTTGCCTGATTGCTGGCACCCTCATCTCTTGTCTCACAGATCTTTGCCTGATTTCTGCCACCCCTGTCCCTCGTCCCACAGTTCTTTGCCTGATTGCTGCCATCCTCGTCCCTTATCAAACAGATCTTTCCCAGATTGCTGCCATCCCTGGCCCTCATCCCACAGATCTTTGCCTCATTGTTGCCACCCTCGTCCGTAGTCCCAAAGATCTTTACCCTCGTTCCACTGATCTTTGCCAGATTATTGCCACGCTCGTCTCTTGTCAAACAAATCTTTGTCTGATTGCCGCCATCCTCGCCTGTAGTTAAACAGATCTTTGCCTGATTGCTGCCACCCATGTCCCTTGTCAAACAGATCTTTGTCCCAATTATGCCACCCTCATCCTTGTATTGTTTGTTTGTGCTACATCTGTCTCTGCCTCTGTAAAGTAAAAATCTTTTTTCTGCTCATTTCTTCTATTCTTTTCTTTTCATTTTATAGTTTTTTTAACGTCCTGTTGGCGCAGGCAGTTTTTGTTTCATGAGGTGAAGCAATATAAATTAATCAGTTCAGAACACACAAGTGCTGTTGTTGATTTCCTGGGTGGGTTGTTTCACAAGATTTTATATAATCAATCATTGGTTAATGAAATGCCAAGATCTGTTTATGTAACAGGTTGAATTTTTGATAGATGAAATTTGAATCTGAATTTTTTTACATGCGATGGGTTATTTAGCAACAAGTAAGTACAAAACTGCACTTAATCTCGTGTACTGGTAAATATACTGTCAATATGCTATGAATTTCAAACCCTTCATTGTTATTTTACAATTAGCTTCCTGGCGGTAACAGATTCTACCCATGCAGACCAAGTTCATCTGGCACATCCATGCCACCTAAATCATGGTCTGTACTGTTTGCTATTCAGTTAATACATTATTTTGAAATTTGCCCATAAAATTAAAAGAAGTTTTGTCTAGATTGAAAGATGGACAAGTTTGTACAAAAATATTTCGTGTGGTTAAGGTTAGGGGTCTTCAGGGAGCTGCAGTAAAGTAATCAAAAGTACAAGTCTTGTAAGACATTTGCCAAGTCCAGCTCTAATACTGCTGACTTAAGGCAAGACTTAAATGCTGTAAGTCTAACCATCCTAATAATCAGGTTAAAAATTACTTTCTTTGAATAATGATATTGTAGTAAATTGCACAATGAACTTATGCATGACACTAAAGAAGACTCGTTAATTGTTCCCATTTTCGTATTTGACTATATGACCGCAGTAATATGACATGGGTGGATTCCTGTTGGACTTAAACCAGTATACCCCTTTTGTTGTAATAATAGACATAGCAAAATAGCCATATCATAACTAAGAATCAATCATTAATCTGTTTTGTTTTCCAATGTGCATCCATTCCCGACAATTTTTTTGCTGACTCAGCTAACTTTTGTATTCCGCTTCAAAACATTTGTACATAAAGTATTTTTTTCTATATTGCAATTCGTTTCTGGGATAAAATCAGAAGAGCATCTCAACAAAAGCCATCAAGAATTACGAAAACCATGCTTTGTTTTCCAGACCGATAGAAACATGTAAATTTCTCCCTGCTTTTTTGCTTTCAGAAGTCATTAATGACACTCCAAACAATTTCTGAAAAGCGGCTAACTTCTAGTGTTTTAGGTCAACATTTCATCTGTTTTATCCATGGAAAAATTCTGCGTAAATATATTTCCCTAGAAAATAAACGAGTACCACTTGTTTTCCTTACATTATATCTTTTTTAAGGTCTTTACCATATATAAGTAATCTGTCTCCCAATCTGCTATGAATCTGTAACGTCTAATTTGTCTGGCTTGAAAATCTGACAAATTAAATTTCAAGGCAAAAGTAATGGGAAAAAATAGGAAGTCATTTTTTATGCCAATCCTTAAATAGAGATAAATAAAATAAAAAATATTGAGTAAAAAAAGACAACAAAGAGAAAGAGAAAACAAAATTGCATTTCTTCACATACTAATTATAGATATATATAAATGCTAGAAAAACAATGCAAAAGGGCGAAAAAACACAACAATAATTATTCAAAGAAAATTGCATGAAAACAAACAAAATTTATGCAGCAACTCTTAGTGTAAATGAGTAAAAAACTGCGACCAACACCCTAATACAATCAGGAATTGAGTCCATTAATACTTCATGCATACTTGAAAATACCTGCAGAGTTCTGCTAAACACTTTGTAACATGTTAAGTCATATATCATCTAGATGTAACAGCCTCGAAAAAAAACCAACTGTTAATGAAATAAAACATGATATTATTCCATCCTCACACCAGATGATGTACTGAATACCTATAGCAGAACTTAATTTACATTGCTTGTTTTGTTTTCTCACCAGAACTTCTTTACAATTGTTGTCTTTGCCTACAAGAAACATATTGCAAAAACAAAAGATTTGAAATTTGTTACAACTTTGGAATTTTAAGTGATGGCTTGGCATGGCTGAGTAGTTAAACGGCTTGGCATGGCTGAGTAGTTAAGGTGTTGAACTATTAATTTAATGGTCGATAGCTGCCCAGGTTCAAACTCCGTCAGGGGCAAGCTGTTTCTTCCTTGAGCAAGAAACTTTAGGATGATTTCTTAGTAGTGGTTCAGGTTCCAGAAACGGATTGGAGAGTGTGCAAACAACCTTAAAGTTTCCTTCACTAAAAATAAATTCTGTACAAACTGAAACAATAACAAGATTGCATTTGAGAAAAATGCTATGCCACCGCATTATAAGCTCTATGCCTTGTACTTTCAGACAAAAATATTTTTTATCTTTTACTATATGTACATAATGAACATCAATGACCCCCGGGCAATAATTTGAACAATCTTGGTAAAGGTTCACTTTGCAAAGTCTCATGCCATATATTTAACCTCTAGTCTTTGTCAATTCAGAGAAGAAGATTTTTCAATTCAGAGAAGAAGATTTTCAAGTTTTTACTTTATCTTATAAGGAAAACTATCGCTTCTGGGGCAGGGTAATTTTAACACTAGGGGCATAATTAAAACAACTTTAGTAGAGGACTCATAGATGATATTATATACCAAATATCAAAGCTCTAAGCCTTGTACCTTCAGACAAGAAGATTTTTTAATTTTTTACTATATGTACATAGTGAAAATCAATGACCCCTGGGGGGTGGGGCCAATTTTGACCCCAGGGCTATAATTTGTACAATCTTACTAGAGGCTCACTACATAATGTTTTCTTGCAAAATATCTTAACTTTAGCCTTTGTAAATTTAGAGAAGATGATTTTGTAAGTTTTTACTATATACATATAAGGAAAACCTATTGCCCCCGGGGCGGGGCCAATTTTGACACTAGAGGCAAAATTTGAACAACTTTGGTAGAGTACCTATAGATGATATTATTTAACAAATATCAAAGCTCTTAGCCTTGTACCTTCAGACAATAAGATTTTTGACTTTTTACTATATGTATATATTGAAAATCAATGACCCCCAGGACGGGGGCAATTTTGATCCCAGGGCTATAATTTGAACAATCTTTCTAGAAGTTCACTTCACAATGTTTCATGCAAAACATCTAACCTCCAGCATTTGTCAATTGCTTGAAGAAATTTTTTTAAAGTTTTTACTATAAGTTTTTACTACATACATTAAAGGAAAACCAATGAACCCCGGAGCGGGGCCGATTTTGACCCCAGGGCAATAATTTGAACAATCTTGGTAGAGGTCTACCAGACAATGCCTTATGCAAAATATCTAAGCTCTTGGCCTTTTGGGTCTTTACAAGAAGGTATTTTAAGTTTTTACTATGTGAACATATAGTGAAAATCAATGACCCCCGGGGTGGGGCCGATTTTGACCCCCAGGGCTATAATTTGAACAATCTTGGTAAGGGTCTACCAGACAATGCCTTATGCAAAATATCTAAGCTCTAGGCCTTTTGGGTCTTTACAAGAAGGTATTTTAGGTTTTTACTACATGTACATATAGTGAAAATCAATGACCCCCAGGGCGGGGCCGATTTTGACCCCCAGGGCTTTAATTTGAACAGTCTTGGTAGAGGTCTACCAGACAATGCCTTATGCAAAATATCTTAGCTCTAGGCCTTTTGGGTCTATACAAGAAGGTATTTTAGGTTTTTTCTACATGTACATATAGTGAAAATCAATGACCCCCGGGGCGTGGCCGATTTTGACCCCAGGGCTATAATTTGAACAATTTTGGTAGAGGTCTACCAGACAATGTGTTATGCAAAATATCTAAGCTCTAGGCCTTTTGGATCTTTACAAGAAGATTTTTTTAATTTATTCTTATAATTTCTTTTGGTTGCCATGGCAACCAGATTTCTGCATGGAATGTAATTCTTTGAACAACTTTGGAAGCCCTTCACCCAAGGATCAATCCTGCCAAGTTTGGTTGAAATTGGACTAGTGGTTTTTCACAAGAAGATTTTTTAAGTTCACTATATAATCTATATAACACACACACACACAAACAAACACACACACAGGTGAATCGCTATATGCCACCGCATCGCAGATGCTGCGGTGGCATAAAAATATTTATACATTCAAATTTGTTCAATAATTAAGAAAATGTTCAGTAATTTTATGCTCTTAAAATATTAGGTGGACATAATGATGGTGATCTGCTTTCCTAAAATTTCATAAATTTTAAAACCAATATTTCACCCTAAATTTTGAAAATACACAAGCCCTGTCTTGAATTTGGAACCAACCATTAATCAAGTAAGGGATTTTAAAGCTACAAAAACAAAGAACAAGCTACTATAATGATTTTGCGATAAACTCCTCGATTTTACAAGGGTTTCTTTAATCCAATGTAATCAAGCATTGAGAAACAAGACTGCTATTTGTATATAATGTATTTATATTATATGGTACATTTAATTCATTGATTGGAAATTTCTTTTGTGACACAATAATTGCTCATTCTGCTTCTTAAGGGTATTCTGTATCTAATAAATTATTCATTTAGCTTTTAACTTATGCAATGAAACCATTATTTTATATCTGGATAGGAGTGGATGGGCATCTTCTGTTTAAAAATTCATATATGTAATGTCTAAATCTTGCTATTATTTCTTGTTCCATTTGACCAGAAACTTTACTCTAAATGACTCTACTAATTTAGTCCATCTGACCAGTCTCTATTTAGTTGACTGCTTATCATAATTTTACTATCTTGATCCATTTGACTAGACTCTATACAATAAATGACTGCTTATCATACTTTTACTATCTTGATCCATTTGACTAGACTCTATACAATAAATGACTGCTTATCATAATTTTACTACCTTGATCCATTTGACTAGACTCTATACAATAAATGACTGCTTATCATAATTTTACTATCTTGATCCATTTGACTAGACTCTATACAATAAATGACTGCTTATCATACTTTTACTATCTTGATCCATTTGACTAGACTCTATACAATAAATGACTGCTTATTATAATTTTACTATCTTGATCCATTTGACTAGACTCTATACACTAAATGACTGCTTATTATAAATAAACTATCTTGATCCATTTGACTAGACTCTATACAATAAATGACTGCTTATCATAATTTTACTACCTTGATCCATTTGACTAGACTCTATACAATAAATGACTGCTTATCATACTTTTACTATCTTGATCCATTTGACTAGACTCTATACAATAAATGACTGCTTATCATAATTTTACTACCTTGATCCATTTGACTAGACTCTATACAATAAATGACTGCTTATCATACTTTTACTATCTTGATCCATTTGACTAGACTCTATACAATAAATGACTGCTTATCATAATTTTACTATCTTGATCCATTTGACTAGACTCTATACAATAAATGACTGCTTATTATAATTTTACTATCTTGATCCATTTGACTAGACTCTATACACTAAATGACTGCTTATTATAAATAAACTATCTTGATCCATTTGACTAGACTCTATACACTAAATGACTGCTTATTATAAATAAACTATCTTGATCCATTTGACTAGACTCTATACGCTAAATGACTGATTTCATAATTTTACTATTTTGATCCATTTGACTAGACAATATTTGACTGCTCATTTTCATTGAACTGTGGCCATCTTCTGTTGACTGCTTGCTAAAATTTTCTACTATCTTTGACCATGTGACCAGACCATTCTCTTAAAAGCCCTTTATTCACTTATTGACTGTCTCAAATCCAAAGCAGGACACGTCCATTTTACAAATTAAGTTTTTTTTAAGCGGTACCCAGTCGATCCCAAAAGCTTAAGTTAAGCTCTTCTGAGCTTTGAGCACACTCACACACAGGTTTCAATATCATTCTGTTTGCTTCAGAACTGATATTATTTTTCACCTAGGGTAGGAAAGTAATTATTTTAGCAGACGCCATTTTCTGAGAAATCTTCTCACAGCTAGGAGGATTTCAGATTAATTGGTTTGTTATCTAAACTGATTACCTCAAGAAATATAAAATCTCTTAACTATTTGGTCAGGTGTGAATAAACGAGAATAGTTTTAAGTGAATGGCTCAATAATTTTATTTTTGGGGTAAAAAAATCAAGATTTTGAAATGACTATGTAGTTAAGATAACTATTTTTAACTACAGTTTTCTTGGAAAGAATACAAGATGCTTCAGGATTAAGTTTAATTTTAGATCGGAGCTGCAACTTCATCTATGGAGGTCTATCTTTTTCATCACCTTGACGATATCAGTTATCTGAAGACTTTTGTAAATAATTAACCCTTTTAAAAAAACTTAACTCATAAGGAGTAATGTACTACTTTTTTCATAACTTAAAGTGTATAATGTCTAAGTAAACAACTTTTAAGTGTTTTTTTTATTTAAGTAAACAACTTTTAAGTGTATTGTAACTATTTTCTAAGCATAACAACTTTTAAGTGTATAATTTCTAAGTAAACAACTTTTAAGTGTTTCTTTTAAGTAAAAACTTTTTAAAGTGAATAATTTCTAGGTAAACAACTTTTAAGTGTGTAATTTCAAAATATAAAACTTTTAAGTGTATAATCCTTAAGTGTGTAATTTTTATGTGAATAACTTTTAAGGTGTATAATTTCTAACTTTATAATATTTAAGTGCTTAACTTTTAAGTTTGTAATTTTTAAGTGTATAACTTAAAGTATGAAACTAAAAACTTTTAAGTGTGTAATTTTTAAGTGTATAACTTAAAGTGTATAACCTGGGGGAAATGGAAATACTGCCTCTGTGTACTTGGAAATGGAAAATGCTCTTGAAGTGTTCTTCAGCACTTTTTTATGTGTAAATAATTGTTTTTTCATACAGCTTCTTTTCATTCTTTTGTAGTCCATCATCTACAAACTATTGTGCTGTTATTTTAGGTCCATTAAAAAAACCTCTCAGGAAAGTTATTAATTCATATACATTCTTTTCTCCCTACAATAAGGGGAGGGTTCAAGCCAGAATAAATACCCTTTGTCTTGTTTTTGTTTGAATCATAGAGTTCAAAAGTTGAGCTATTGTTGACGATACATTATCACATTAAAAAATTAATTTAAAAAATTTCAAAAAAGAATATTGAAGATCAGGTGAATTTAACAAAAACACAAAAAAAAAACACATACATTGTATCCAAAATATATAAATTCTAGTTACATAGCAATAAAGCATATGGTTCCATTAAGAAAAAAAAGTAAAAAAAACATTCCAATAAATTCTACAGATCAAGTTCATTGACTTTTTGAGCTATTTATTTATGACAGTAATTCTGTCAAATAAAGTTTTTGTGATTTAGATGCGATCTGAACTTGTCAATAAATTCCGTAAGTTAGCTACATATTTCCTTATAAAGATTTTACAGTAGATTTCAAATTAAAGCTGAAAATGATGACAAAAAACAATGATTCAGAAAGAAATTTTAAAATCTTTTCATACAGAAAATATAGAAAATATTAATAACACAACAACAATTTTAAATCATATAAATAACATGCATTTTTTAAAATTATTTATTACAGAAATATTGTAGAAATTATCAAATATAAATATTTATGATGGTATATGTTTTGGATACCCCTTTACATTTAAATTGTACTTATTTGTACTTGTCATTTATCTATGTTAATTTAGTAAATGTTCAACTGAAAGCTGTGGGCCTTCTCTGTCCATTTCTTGTTTTTGTTACATTTTTTTATAAGAATAAATTTTTTTTTTTTTTCAAGATCATTATAATTAAGCTAACCAAAGGTGCTGGTTTCTTCTCCTTTGAAAAAGTCAGAGCTCTAAATTTCCTATCAATATTAAGTTTACCCAGAGGGGACTTTCATCTCTTTCAAGCATTCTAGACGATTCTTTTCCAATACCCGAAGTCCCAAAGTAACTTTAACCCTCCTAACTAAGTAACTACCACTTTACTATATTACCCCATACAACAAAGTATTGAAGAAGTACGTAACTCGTAACTTCGTAACTCAGAATCATTTCTTATTGAATTAGAAGAAACAAAAGTTGGTATATTTTCTCTCCAGTAACGAAATCAGTCATTTTCTATTGATCTTGTTACACCAGTATGTTACAGGCTTTCACAATATTTTACATGCCCGACAAGGCTGGTACTAGTATAGGAATACAATACTACGCTTTCGATATAGATATAAAATTGTTTGGTGCTTCGTTATAATATCATACGGGGATATATTGTTAAATAGTTATTAAATGTGTATCAATTTGCTATATTTAAGTGCTTAGAATTATTATTATTATTAATGCAAAATACTCAAATGATGTGGATTTTATAAATACAAATTTATAAATATGACATTTACAGGTATGATTTTTATTTTTATTCTTTTTTTCTTGATTTTTTTATTATATTTTTTTTAAAATAGATTTTAAATAGATAAGTAAATGAGAATAAAGGAATAAAGTAATTCAGTTTTTTTGGGCAAAATATCCAACTGATAAAAGATTAAATATTTTATTGCAATAACTATAAATAATTATTATAAAAATATCTAATGGGTTAATAAATTAAAAACTTTATCACAATAAGTATCAAACAAAATAATCTTCTGAGATTTTGTTGTTTGTAAAAAAAAGAAATAAAATGATGACATATAACTTGATGCTAATTTATTAAAACCCTGTTTATAAAACTCAATTAATTTAAACAAAATAAAAGAATGAACATTTTGAAAATATCAAAAATAAAAAAATGCAATAAAAACAAAGAAAGTTACTTTTTATGATTATTTTTGGAATTAATACAACAGAAAGACAACCTCCCTGCAAAATCTAAAAGCGTTTAATTCAAAATAAATCAGCACAGAATTTTAATTAAAATCAACATATTTAAATGCAAATTTAAATCAATTGCACATTATTTTCATGGACTTTATATTTTATGATAAGATAACACGGGGAAAAGAAAGAAATGGCTTGTATACATGACATTATACATGGCTTGGTGTTTTTATTTACTTGATATTTCTCTCTTTTGTGGTTTGATGTATTTTTTTTTTTTTTTTGTGGTTTGAGATTATCATGAATTCAAGGAATTTGTTTACCAGCAGTATGGCAAAATGGCTAGCTAAGCAGTTAACACATCAGACTTGAGTAATCTAAGGATTGCTGGCCTGGCCGCCATATGGGTTCAAACACTAGCTGTCAGGCCCATGACTTTAATACCTTATTTTCAAATTTCTTTGTTGCTATCTGTGAATAGTATAATCATGAGTGATCAAAATAAGTTGTACATACAAAATTTTCATTAGTGAATCAAAAGAAGTATAAAGTTTTGTTCCGGTCTTAGTCCTAGGTGTTTTTCAAAAATAGTCAAATTTCAAGTCCTTTACCTGATATTTTACTATAACATGTGCAAACTTTAATTTTCAATTAAGATTGACACACCTGAGTTATCATTTATTCAACATCCATTTTTACCAGTAAACTAAAGATGGGAATGATATAGTGACAATTTTCCCAATTAATATCAAGGCAATTTTTTTTCCCCCAATTAATTATAATCAATATTGTATGTTTACATTTATTTATCAACACTTGGAAATAACAAAGGGATCGTAAACCATTTTAAATGGTTGCGGAAACTCATATTAAAATCATTGATTTATTCTTTTTAAATCATTTTGAAGTGGATGTTTTCCACTAATTTTCACACCTTTAACTGGCATACGTTCACTGTGAAATCAAACACAACAGTTTGTCATTAAAGCCTGTTGCAACTTGTTGGAAGTTTTGAAATAATTCATAATCATTTTAATTCCAATTTCTTTATAATTGATATTTACTTATACGTTATTCATAAGATATATAGGTATCTATTGAAAAACATAACAAGTGCTTAAGTTTAAGTCCCATTAGGCATAATAATGATAATCTTTTTATAATAAGCATTTTTTACTGTGTTGACTGTCAAAAGTTTCTAAATAAATGCTACTTGATCATGTAAAGCTGAACCATCTTTTGTTTTTAAATTTTGGCAATTAATTGTTTTTGTGATTTAGTATTTGGTATGGAAGTCAAAATATCACTTTGTTTATGTTTTGCTGACTATTTAAACAAAGCACATGAATTTTACATTCAACACTTCTTTTTCAAGTGATATATTCTAAGCATCGCAAATGCTTCAAATTATTTTTTAATACATTAAAATACATCCCCTATCTTTTAAGCTGAATGTGACTAAATTATATACATGAGGACCAAGATAAAACTTTTGTTTCCTTTTTAAGTTAATTAAGCCATTGTTTTTTAAATATTATATATTAGTTTAGATTAAGTGACAGTACTTACTCTTTCATTAATGGAAAAACAACAACAAACATGACAACTGTTTGCAAAAGAATATCACCTAAATGTTACCAAAAAAAATATAAAAAAATTCTTGTTTGTTGTTTTTCCGAATTCTGAATAAAAACTGATTGCTCATATTAAATAGCTTTAAAATTGAACATTTCTTCAAAGATTCAATATCAGTATTGCTATGACCAAGAATAATTTCAAGAGGATATTTTATAAATAAGTAAACAATAAATTAAGCGTTCATCTTCAGAAAAAAAAAAATCCAAGTTGTAACATTTTAGAAATGTATATGGTATAATATTCTTTGATAACAGTACACAAGTGGCTGCGAGTAAAGGTACAAATTAACTTTCACAAGAATTGTTGGCATATTATCTAGGAAGACATGGTATTTCATGTATAACATAGCTACGGAATGCTGTCTGTTACAGAATGATGCACTGTTTATAATAGTACATTTACAATGTTTCACCATGTCTGATAATATCAGACCACTGTTTTTTGGCTCCCACAGTCTTCCTTTTTTTGACCTTTACACTTGCAGAAAAAATTCTTTTTAGCATGTTTGGTGACAAAACTTTGCAAGTCAAAATCCATAAAAACTATTTACTAACAGAGCATGTTAATTTAAGTATTATGTAAATGTAATGTAACTAAAATAAAAGGGCAAACATAGAAAATGTTCTTAATTTAAGCCATTTTACAATGACTTGTGAACATATTTAATTTATTTTAAGCTCTTAGTGTTTCCTACGGGAAATCTGTCTACAAAATAAATTATGTACCCGAATTTCTCCAAGAAATAAAATCTCTAATCTGGTTTTCTTTAACATATAACCTCTACTCCTCCTTTTCTTTCTTTGACATGTTAATACAATACACAAAGAAGAATATACGTGATTTATCAACATTAAAGACAACTCCTTTGACGCTGATTTTAATATATCTTTTTTTCTTTGCCCTTGATTGATAATACAATTGAATAGCTAGTACAAGAAAATGCATTATTCATAGCAAGAATAGATTTCTTTTGTGCGCCACCTCGGAGTATATCCGCAGAGTTAGCACTGCACAGCGGAAAAGTTAATGAGAAAAATCCCACGGGTCGGACAACTTTTCTTATATCTGAATACCAATATGCTTATAGGTCTGCCTTTTTTAAACAGGATTATTACTCAAAATTCGCAGTTTCGCCTGCCTTAACAACTGAACTGATTAATTTGCAGACGTTAAAAAACGGCTCATTTGCAGATAAATCAAGAAGTGCAACATAGAGCATTTGAAAGGTTGAATGAAATGAGAAAAAAATTTGGCACATTTTCGGATAATATTCTAGGGATAAAAGTACTTTTTCCGCATCTATTATTTGGATAAGATTTTAATCTAGGTTTCTGTTTATTACATAACATTCTAAATTGTTGATACATATAAATTGTCTAGGACCATATTATTTTTTGATTATCAGTTTAGAAATAAGTTTTTGACACTGAACCAGATGACAAATATCTTTCATTAGCAGTGACAATTTTATTACAAAAATAAAATGTCTTCTGTCAAGAATGATACAACAATGGGCATCAGAATTATATTGCTTAAAGTATATGTTAACATTTATATGCATGTTAACGTTACCTTGTATTCCTTATATCAAAGACTCCGAGTTTTCTTATTAAAAAGGATTAAATCTGTTTCATGACATGAATTTCAATTTATTTCTGAAAACGAGACTTCCCCTAGCTTCTTTATTTTTTTTTGACTGATGTCAATCTGGTAATTGTTGATTGTTTACTCTCCACTCAAGCCAAAGAATCATCTTCAGTAGCAGTCTAATTTGAGACGGTGTCTGTCGCATAAACAAGCAGAAAACTGTCCAGAATCCCGCAAATACACAGGCTTCCATGTCCTTCAATGACATGTTTATGGTTAAATAGTGGCCAGTGTTTCCTTCATTACACATAAACCATTCGACTGTAAGAAACTTTTTCCTGGATGCTTAATGAATACTCTTCCATATAGTGTATAAAACCTATGGTCAGAGAAAAGCTAACCAATCTTCACATTTTTCCGCCCCATTCTCCAGCATAATACACAAACTTCAGTTACCACAAGGCAAGCCAATTTTCCACCTTCTTGGCAGCCGTAAGTGCTATTTGGAGGCTAGGTTTAGAAATCTTCAATTGGAATTCCAGTGTTATAAGGATTCTTGTAATAAATACTTAAAGGATAATAATCCCGCAGTCTTATACTTCAAGATAGAAATGTTTTCAATATCAATTTTGTAAAATAAACCCTTTATTTGCTGAATTTCTATGAGGGACATAACCTGTTTTGAATTTGGGACAGTCTTATATAAAAGTTTAAGGGATTTTCAAAATCAAACAAAATTGATCCCCGGACAAAAAAAAAACCTCCACTTTTTTCAGTGCTGGACAGTATAATAAAAGCAAATTACAATCAAAACATTTTTATGTAATAACTAATCTTAACTTTTAATATCATTTTGATCTGGACACTGACCTTTATTTATATGTTCAAAAATGGGTATGGTGAGGATTGAAGTTCCAAGGTCAAGGCACTTTGAATTAATGACCAATTTTATGTTTTGCTATTACAAGTATATTACAAGTACTAGTAACCTAGACCTCTGACATTTCGACCTGAAATTAATAGGAACACTAGAACTCATCAAAGAGCTTCCAAACAAAGTTTAAATGATATAGCATTGTTAGTAGTGAAGCAAATTACCATATTGAAAACATTACAAAAATTAAGTTACCAAGCCCTACCAATGAATGGTTCATGACACTTAAACCCCATTTCTTCTTTAAAATGTTGGAAGTTGCAATATACACACACAAAAAACCTCTTCAATATCATGTTCATAATGCTTAAAAATGACTTAATCTTAACGAGCCATTCATTCTTAAGATTGCATGATATTAGATATCATTAGTAATTTTGTATGTTTGAAAAAAAAGTCCAGAATTTAATGAATATTAATCAAGTTCACTCAGTTTGAGGATTTATCATCATCGATTTTTTGGAGAAATTATCCTCATATTAAGGATACATGATTAAACAATAAGTAGATTAAAGTCATGATGTTGTTTATTTTTATCAGACTGATTCTCAGTTAGAAAGTTGAGATTGAAACACTTATTCTTTATCATTGTAACCAGTCCACATTGCATGATTTAGTTAATGCAGGATTTATTTAACAAATACTTGATACAGTCTACGTTATATAATTTAGTAAATGCAGAATTTATTTTTATGTCAATTGTGTTTGAAGCTGTAAGTTATAGAAACACTTCGAAGCCATTCTGGGAACATCTAAGGACTAAGCATTAGTGAGCAATGAGTGTCAAGCTTTTCACTGAAGGAAACAATGTTTACTGACGAGGTCTGAACCCACGCAGCCAGCAATCCTTAGATTACTCGTCGCATGCATCATTAAGTAACATTCCAGATAGCCATTATGTATGACATTGAAGGTTGCACTCCTGGGCTAAACAATGATTTTTTTTATTTATTTGGTTGACGTAACAGTTATAAATAATATTATTCAAGTCATTTCTCCAACGCTGTCGAGTTTTGCTAATCAATGAGAAGTTACAGTGCGCAACTTGAGGAAAGAGTGGCAAAAGAAGGCGAGGTATAGAATCTAAAGAATGCTTGAGCTGAAGTCTCTGTCAACAGCATATTTCACAATTTCTGATTAGGAATTAAGAGCAGCTGACTATTTGACAGAAACAAACAAACAAAATCTTCTTCTTTTTTTTTTTTCAACTTGGCACCTTTTTCACTTTTTTTCATTTCTGAAAGTCGTAAGTCATTTGCTGTCGATGATTGTAAAATTTAATTTTCTTTGCTTTTACAGAGCCATTTAAGGTAATTGTTACAGATAACAGAAACACTGCTGGGGATCCCAATTAATCAATCTGTAATTGTTTCTATTTTCAGGCATTCTCATGGTACTCTAGATATCTACCATAGTTGCCGAGGAAACGACGAGGAAACAGCCGATTCTTGAGGCCATTTAAAACTAGACTTCTGACATGGAACGGATGATCTGAGATTGACCAAGATAACCTTGAATGATTGTTAGCATATTTAGAACGTATTTAGAACGACAATTTCTAGGAACTATGTTATATTTATATACCATTAATACCGAACAATAAATAGTGTCATATAAAAGTGACGGTCAGTATATTGTGTATTATAAAGTGGTACTATTTACAAATTGCTCTTTTTATAAATGGACAATTTTTCTGACAGAGGCTATTTTTGATAACAGGAAAAGTGCAAAGATTTGATAATTCCAGAAAAATAGATGTAATCAATTGTGCCAGAGGATAAATCTTCAACTGGAAATTTTAGAAATCAGCTAAAAACTGGCAATAATTTTTCTAATAAACAAAAAACAATATCTCGAAAACCGATCAAAATAAACATTTGTGTCATAATGAGCTTCGCCAGCTATCCAGAATGCAATTCTTTTTTCAAAGCTACCCAATATTGAGCTGTTTATTGTATATAAAAAGTTTAGACTAGACACGTAACTCTCTCTCTTTACTCCCCCGTTGTTTACTAGTACAGCTTTTTTCTTCTGCTGTCAACAATTTGCCTGCTATAACAGTGCCTTATAAAAATCAATCCCACTTAAGCAAGTCGTTTGCAATTGGTCAGGACCATTAAACCGAGTAAATAAAAATAATGTGATGTTGATATTGTCTGTAAATATTATCGAAGGATTTAAGCAGGCTCACTAAGCGAACTTTAATGACAGAGTCAATAACGATTTACCACGTTGACCTGTATTGGATTAGAAATTTTTTTATTGTATTGTTGGATACCGCGTTAGGACAAAATTGGAATTTCTCGGAATACAAAAGGTGCAGGAATATCGTCGGATATCAAGTAACAAATATCAAATGATTGTAAATTACAGTGGGAAACAATTATTGGAATATAAATGAGTAATAATATTATTTATTTGTTGAAATTGGATAAATGTCATTGAGTAAACGGCATTAAAAAATTGAGAATATTGAAATTTGAGATGCACGTGAATTAAATTTACGAACAGGAAATTCGAAGATGAATAATTACTGGTGTGAGAAAATAATGCGGAACTTGAGACAACTGGATTGATCTACTATTACGACAGACATTCTGCGTACAGGGTAACGTGTCAATATCATTACTTAGTGTAGGAGAGAAATACAGGGCATTTATAGAAAATAGATCCTAATGACACATTATAGACAGGCTGGAAGCTGCGATAGAACGTTAAAATGATCATATGCCACTTTTCTATTGTTTGCGGAAAAAGCTTCCTCAGAAATCACACAATGTAATCTATCTTAAAAATCTAGACTTATAAATTGAATGTTATAAGTGATAATAAACAAAAAAGAATTGTTTGGAAGAAAAAGATAATTGAAGATGTCAGCAATGTTTTCCGAGCCTAACTTAACAATGGCTATCTTCAACACTACATGGCTGTCGGCTGACTCTCAAACTACAGAAAATGCTGACACAACCATGATAGACTTTCAGAAGAACTATGGGAAAGTTCATGGATATATAAGCAATATCGTTTGTATATTTGGAGTGTTATCGAACATCCTTAATGTTATCGTGTTGACAAGGCGACATATGATTACGCCTACAAACTGTATTTTGACCGCACTTGCAATTGCCGACTTTTTGACGATGCTGACCTACTTGGTCTATGCGACATATTTCTACATAGCCACAGAACCAAAGTGGGAAGCCCATCATTCGCAAGGATGGATGTATTTTATTCTTGTGCACAATCATTTTATAATTACGTGCCATAACATGGCAATGTGGTTTACAGTATCGTTGGCTGTGTTTCGATATATTTTTGTGTGTCATCATGTGATCGGAAATCGACTGTGTAGCCTTAATAGAGCCATCCTAACAATTACAATAATTGTGATCGCAACTATTATAGTGTGCATACCGAACTACTTTCTTTACAAAGTAGTTCCACTGAGAGAGCTTGGATATAATTCCAGTGGCTACTGGATTGTAGACTCGGTCTTTGTGGAAGAGCATGACTTTTATAAAGTGCTGATATTCTGGTTCTTCGGTGTGATAATGAAAGTTGCCCCATGCATTCTCTTAACATTACTTAGTAGTATGATTATACTGACAATGCATCAGGCCAGTAAACGTCGTGTACGTCTGCTGCAACAGACACGATCGTCAGATCACGACGTCAACCACGAACATAATCGTACAACGTGGATGCTCGTCTCTGTTGTCCTATTTTTTGTGATCACGGAAATGCCGCAAGGGATTCTTGCAATGATTAGCGGTCTGAACGATCATTTCTTTGAGGAAATATATTCTAACCTCGGTGACGTCTTAGATCTCTTGGTCTTGCTCAACTCCGCGGTAAACTTTATCCTCTACTGTATAATGAGTCAACAGTTTAGAGATACATTTAAGAACTTGTTTGTGCTGCATTGGATGGTTCAGCGACAACAATATGGAAAAGTTAACGGTCACCAAAACGGTATTTCACAGTACTCTACTGTTGTTAAAACTGAGGTCACTATGCTTTAGAATGTATTTAAAAAAAAACTTTGTTTTTTTCATACTTGTTCATAGTATCAAATAATTAACATAACAATCAATATAATAATTATAGTCGAAGCAATTTTAATGTCAAATTTCCCGTAAACAATCATACTAATGTAACTATGTATCTTTTTCAATCAATTTCCATATTGGAAAAATAATCTACATTAAGACTTATATGAGGACTCTCTCATGAGTTTTAATATTATATTTATATTTTGCATATGACATGCTTTTTGTCTTATATGCTTTGTGATATAAAAATTGTTTTTTGATAAAAAAAAAGTAACCCGCTCCAATTCCCTAAACTCAACTCTCTATATATAAAATATACACCCATGTTACAGATGAAAGCTGCCTTGGTAATTTATTAAAGTGCTGCATATTTCAAACCTAACATGTGCATGGGTTATAAATCTAGACAATTTCAATATTTGTCAATGAACAAAGTGCCAAGTAACTATTTTCTCAAATTTTTTTTTTAATTTTATTATATTTTTTAAGCTCCACTTTATTATGTATGTTAAGAGTTTTTTTTAATCCAGTTATTTTCAATAATGATGCTAGAACAAAAAGGACACAGATTTTTGAATAGTTTATTATAATTAATGAATAAAACATACTATTATTTGTTTTAAAAAAATTATAGTCTATAGTTTACAAAACTTTACATTTTACCATAATTCACACAATATAACTAAATTTTTCGTCTTTATTTATTTATATATATATTTTTTTTTTATTATTATTTTATTGCTAATTTTTTTTTTTGCTGCTCTTTTCATAATTACAAAATATACGATACATTAAATATCAGTTCAAAAAACAATATAATTATAATATAATGCTTTCAAAATGTTATAAGTGCTGAACAAATTTTTAAAAATAATGATAATTAAGCCCAAATTTTAATTTTACATTGATTGATTTAACTTTTACCTCATCCTATTTGACATGGTATAAGAAAGTACCATAGTATTGTTCTATGTAATATAAATATTTATATATATTCACCAACATGGTCATGGCATTTGGCTGATGAAACATTCTTACTTATAATTAATACCCCTAATCACATTATCCTATTGCTTTTATTGTACAAAGCTTTTTCAATAAATCAAATTATTCATAATGCCTCATCTTTTTGTTTAACAAAACAACAAAAGTATATATCATTAATTAAATTGTTGTAGTCTGGAACTTGTTTGTATCTTTAAGGCCAAAAAAAGAAGAAGCAGTTGCTGAGTTTTCCCTAGTTGACAGACATGCAACCATTAAATATTCCAAACTCAGAGTAATGTTAGTTCATAAGAACCTCAAAATACCATAATAATAGAATTTTTCTCCCTTACTTTATTTCTAAGAAGTGAAAAGGGTTTTCTTCTGTTAGAATATGTCACTACCCTGCAGAGGTGTTGTGTAATATCATTAATCCAGTATCACCCAATATATAGGTATATACCATTGGTTTGAGCACAAACTATAAATATTTCATTATGCATATGTAATATTGCTGTAACCTTATTTTGCTCAAAAGTTCATCACTCATACCATATTGGATGAACTTATAAGAAAAAGACAACAAAATAGCTCTTCACATCTAACGATGCCATATGTCATACAAAGTGGGAAATTAAAAACAACTACAAATGCCATAAATATTGATTTCTCACAGCTAAGGGTCAATAACAAATAAAGATTTTAATCACAAAGAATCAAGAAGCAGTTTGCAAACAGAAATATTCTTTTTTTCTCTCATTCTCTGTAAGGTGACAGAATGATTGTTATTAATTTTATCAAGATTTGTGGCAGTAACTTACCGAGGTGACACATTACTATAGGTACCTTTACCACGTACTCTAAATAACTTAAATGGACTTGTCCATCTTTCAATCTGGACAAAACCATTCATGATTTTTAGGGAAAATTTCAAAATATGTTCTCATTGAACATCAAACAGTGTAGACCATGATGAGACAGCACAGATGTGCCAGTTGAAATTCGTCTGCACTGGTAACATGGGGTCAATCCATTGCCACCAGCAGGTTAAGGGTTAAAAACTACCTGTTTTCTCTGTCTTGCTAAAAACCATTCATATCAAAATCACCAGAACTGCTGATGTTATTACTTTATTTCACTTTACTTTTATAATCTTTATAATTTTTCAGTCTTTGCACTATTTCAATACCCCCAAACGCAATTTAATAAGGCAATTTAATTTAGTTAATTTTTCTTCTTTTAAAAAGATTTTGTTTTTGCATATTTCAAAAATTTGTAAATTGTACTCAGTGAATATGGAACTTTACAAAATAGCCAGTGCCACGATGAAAATAATTTATTAAATAAAGAATTATTTAAATTTAAGTACAAATAAAATGTAGGAGTGAATTGAATGTACCAGTATAAGTGAATTGCTTTGAAAGTGTAAACAGGAACATGTTTTTTAATGAAAAAAGAAATGGCAGAAACACAGTGAGTTTTTTTAAATAAAATTGAAAAAAAAAAATCATAATTTTATTATGAAAATATGGAAGGATCATAACATAGCTAAATCTGTTATCATAATTCTTTTCTTATATCTTTCTCGGCATCACCAAAATCAATTAAAACATGATACAAACGAACACCGAGCTGAACAAAACAAACCCATTTATGGTCGCAAAGACATAAATAAGAATAATGGAAAATGACAGCTGCCGAATTAAACGTTGAAATTTAATATGGCTTCTCCTGTAAAACTTCTAAGAACTGGTTTTCAAGCACATTGACATTTCACATTTCAATTCATCGAATCTTGCTCCGGGCTGTAAGAATTACGATGGTAATATATGAGCTTTAAGTAAGCGCACCATATATCTTTAAATGCGCTATTTTGTAATTTTCACCCCGAACAGTTTAATTGTACGATTATTCAGTAAATCTTTCAACTTCCTTTGCCGGTTCAAAGAAGAGCTCAGATTTATTTTCTCGTTTGCCATTATTCAACAGTATTTTAAACGTATGTAATTATAAAATTAGGACAGATTGATTGTCTCAGTAAAGTCAAGAGAGGTGATTTTATGCTATAATTATAGAAGCAAAGTATGAACATCAAAAGTACAAATGACACATAAATAAAAAGATCGTAGTTTGAGCGACAGATTTTTATCTACCGGTATTGAGAAAATGGACGTACAACAATGACCCTACAACAATGACCGAGAAAAGAAGAAATGTGATATTAAGGTTAAAAATACTTCTCTGAAAGTGTGAGATGCAATCATTCACCATTATTAAATTTCTTGTTCCACAATTTAACAAATAAAATTGCATTCTAAGTACTAAATTAAATGACTATTGATGATAAAGCTTTAGTCAGAAACCAGCTCGACTTCTGACCCAGTCTTCAGAAAAATGGAAAACATGTTAATAACCTGAATGCATATCTTAAAAACATTTGTCTCAATTTTCTCCGAGGAAACTTAACGCAGATTACGCATAATCTGCATTTAACTGCCTTCATACCGTAAACTCCCTGCAGAGCTGTCTTTTTTGGTGCCGTCGGTATTACATTCGGTAATAATCTACCTTTAAGACTTCCATAAAGTTACCATTATGTCAATTTAGCTTTCAAAAACAGGAAAATCAGTAACCTCCAACCATAACATAAGCCCCCATGTTTATACCAGACACGGAAATAAAAACGTCATTTTCTTTCCTCTCATTGCAGTGACGGGAATTCCATTATATCACATATATTTTCATCTAGCGAAATTAGCGTTAAGCTCTGATCAATCATACCAACCCTCATGTGGACTACGTAATGAATCTCGTATTTTTGTCTCCCAGACAAAAACATTTTAAACCTCGTCTCGTCTAATGAAGTTCCACCGGTTAGTGTTTGAATAAGCATAAAAAAGACAAAAGCTTGTTTGTTATTGTAAAGTACATAAGGACACAAATTAAATATCAAATTACTTTATCTATAATTCTTTTTAATCAGATTATTTCTGGTATATGACGTATAAAGGGTATTTCATTGTTTTTTATAGTGAATATCGAATATATTTCATTATTAAGATATCAGTTTTTTTTTAAAGATATTGTCAAGTGCTTGACAAGAGGCATTAGTAAAAGTATCAAAATATGAAAACTTTTTAGAGTGATTTTTAATTTTTATATTTATATATTCATTTGGCATCGAATGAATGCTTCTTTTATAGAAATACTGTTACTTCACTAAAATCTTAAGCCAATGTGATACTTCATTGCTATTTGTATTTATATTAATTACAGATAATAGGAAACTAAAATCGTAAAGTTTCTCTCCATTTCAAACAGTAAGATATGATATATATCTCATCCAAAATATTTTCAGTTTATTTTTTGTTCATTTTTTTTTTCCCCATCGAAATTCAATACATATATTTCTGAATGATATATGAATAATTTAGGATTTGCAATTAATAAATATTCTGTATCAAAACACTTTACATTACATACATATAACACTTAATTACTATTATATGTAATTATTATTACTAAAATCATAAATTGCTTGATGTATATGATAATAATCATAACGGTGGGCACACTGAAACATCACTTTACTATGAACTTCACCGGAACTAAAAGACGTATGAGACTTTTATTGGAACTATGTCAAACATTAAACAATACACTTTAAGTACAGTTCCTTATAAAAATAACTGTAAATTTGTAATTAAGAATGATCAGATATCCTCTTTTATGGTTAGTCATAAAATATCATTTATATCTAATCCGAGATGTTACAATACAAAATATCACTTATATCATACAGTCATGAGATGTTACAATACAAAATATCACTTATATCATACAGTCATGAGATGTTACAATACAAAATATCACTTATATCATACAGTCATGAGATGTTACAATACAAAATATCACTTATATCATACAGTCATGAGATGTTACAATACAAAATATCACTTATATCATACAGTCATGAGATGTTACAATACAAAATATCACTTATATCTCATCCCAGATGTTACAATACAAAATATCACTTATATCTCATTTGAGTTGTTACAACAAAAAATAATCTCTTATAATGTATCTGAGATAATACAAAACATTAAATAACCATTACTCTCTTGTCATATTTATACAGTGCATTTTTAACCCGTAATAATAATCACTAAATATCTATTTTAATTAGTATTAATAATACAATAAAAAAAACAATCAATAAAGTATGCATCAATAACAATTAATGATATTTAAGTAATATTGCCGTCAAGCATATTGATACAGGATTACATATAACACATCTAAAAATATATGATTACTAATAAAAATTGTAATAAATTATCACTTGATATGGGCTACTAGTTATAAAATATGTAATAAATCTGTAATTTTATATGTAATTGCATTTACAAAATGTACAAAATTATAGTTATTATGTAATTGCATCTACTAAATGTTCAACATTATATGTAATTATAGCCATCATAAAAAGTAATAAAACTTATCACAGTAATTACAGATATCAATAATAAAGTTATGGATATCACTTCATTGAGATATCAGATCACTGAATAATAACATCACTCAGCCACTGTAATATTAAATAGGCAATAAAGAGCCCTAGACAGTAAAAAAATTCTTTGTTTATTTTGCCATTTTTTTCTCCCATTTGTTCAAGCCTTAATTAAAATATATGGCTCCGAAAATTAATAAGTATTTGTCATACATATTAAGCTAGGCCAGCCTGGATATACCGGTACATGCAGTTTGACCAGGCTCTATATTGTTGGTTGATTATTGGATTATTTTTACACAAATTAAAAAGAATTTTCGATAATGTACTATCAAAATATCTTAAATTTTCTCAAATTCAGGAAATTGAATTATGTATCATTCACATGTACACATATTTTTCACTCTATCACTTTAAAGTTAAAAGTACTTCTGACCTAAAATGATCTTATGTTCACCTTTTAAAATTTCTCTTACATGTCAAATGTTTTCAATCAATTTTAATGAGATAAAAGTCAGAGCTATTTCTACAAAATTACTGACTATAATCTATAAGTAATCGGAGAAAGTTTACGTAAAAGTGCATGTTAATTAACAGATAGGGAAACTGAAACAAAAACCATTTAAAGGGACTCAGCCGAGGTTTTTTTTACCATGATGGGACAGGAAATATTTTTTTAGATATTTCAGTACCATTTGATGTAAGTCTGGACCAATTACTTGTGTGCAATATTTAGGATCATTCGCTTGCTTTGTTCATTCAAAATAATGATTTTAGTTATGTATATTATGACCTAATAAACACATTTAACAAATATCTGTCCAAGAATCTTATAAAAGCTCGAATTTTAATTTAATTCACATTATATTTTTAAATCAATTTTTATGTATTATTCTGTTTTAAAGTTCCCCAGTCAATCTCAGAAAGAATTTTAAGATTTATATTTTTAGGCTTTTGGATGTCAGCAGAGCCCCTTTAACTAAGATGGTTAAGAAAGTTTGGGTTTATTTGTATAAAAGCATTTGTTACACTGAATGTAGCACACATTTTTTATTGCCATCATGTACAAAGAATCACCTTTTTTATATACGTTTTGGATTTCATGTTAACTCAATTTTCAACCCCTCCAAAAAACCAACAACAACAATAATCCCTTCCAAGAAAGGGAGATAAATCTCACAGAGTCTTTCCTTGTATAATTATAAAAGTAATGATGTTGTCTATTTTGTATTGCTTATAGTAAAATTAACTCAATGCCAAAACTTTACACAGTACTCTGACAGAATACACAACATTTTACGCCTATATACTAAACTTAATTGCAAAAAGTCACTTTACATGAAATTTCACCGTTTGGTGCAACACTACTGTAAATCAAAGAGAAACTATTGGAAAATGTCACTTTACATGAAATATTCACACTTTGGTGCAACACTATTGTAAATTTATAAGAAACTATTGGAAAATGTCACTCTACATGAAATCTTCACCATTTGGTGCAACACTTACTGTAAATCAAAGAGAAACTATTGGAAAATGTCACTTTACATGAAATTTTACCCTCTGGTGTAAAAAAACTTTTGGAAAAATTTCAAAGTCATTTTACATGATATTTTACATTGGAAATCGTAGAATCCAAGAAAAAGATTGAATATAAGTCATGCATTGAGGGGCTATGAAAATGCGTTAGGTCAATTGTTTTCATTCCAACACACATGGCCATACATGTACTTAGTCATTATTTCAATAATTTTGTCTAGGCTATAACATAAGACATGAATATTTCAAGTACAAATTGTTTCATAAATACCTATATATAAATATATAAATATTAATTGTTCATATTTACATTTTGCTTTAACATATGTTACAGTTAGTCTTCGGTCATTATATAACTTTCAGTAACAAGTACATGTATAAAGAATGGCATCATATCCAGAAAAAAAAAATTTATTACTATCAATTAAAAAGATAGCTTAAATGTACAATATCTCTATTTAATGACCACTCTCGTATTAAATCCAACTTTATAATGAGAAAGGTTTAAACAGGACAAATATAGTTTCCATTAAATACATGTCTATTAAAATAATAATGCTGAAGTGATTGTATATTATAAAATCGACAAAATTTCTTAAAAGCATGTTGACCACTATATGTATTCTTTTTTTATAATAACAAAACCGACCAATCAAAGAGAAAAAATTTCAAAATAACCATGTTTTGTAGTTTTGGTGCAAGTTTTATTGACCTTATAGTTAGACTGTACATATTTATTCAAATATATACACACATATAATGTGTTTATTTAGTAAAAAAAATTGTTCTTTTTTTCAAATATGTCTTTGATACTTAAATGGACAAAGATTTTGTGTACAAAATTGACTGTTAGATTTACTATAATGTTAAAATTATTATTATTATTGTTTAAATGCTGATCACCTGTCATTAAACAGTTCAATAAAAAAAATATTGTTTGGTTTTATATATTTATCCTTGTAAAATATAGTCTGATTTCATCATATTGTGTAATTGTTAAGCTTTAGAGAAGGTTTATTTATTGTTTAAGACTGATTGAACAGGTCTTGATTGATCTTGAACCCAAAAACTGTAATTTTTGCAAGTCATATTAATTACTGGTAATGATACATAAATCCCTACTAACTTGCTGTTAAAATTTACGCCCCTATATAGTTGTTTTTAGAATTGCTTTTACAATTTACTCCCTTGTACTACTGGATATTTTTCAATTATGAAAACAATCTTATTCTGCTACCCAGTGAGGCGCATCTAAATTATTCAAGCAAGAAAACAAGACATTTATCAATAAGTTATCACAAATTGGGAATTGACATTATATTTTACACCCCTCTGTAGGATTATTGCAAATTTGATACCCTTGAGACAATAGCGGATTATTTTTTGCATAATAACTAAAATACATGAAAATTATAATGATGAACTTGGCCATGGTAAAATAATTACAATCTGGCTTATGTATTTATTCCCTTTTTTAAGTAGGCTATTATACAGTTCCAAAAATATTTTTCTAGCAAATTTTAATTAGAGACATGAACATTATTATATTGTAAAGGTTACGTTATTGCAATACTGTATAACATTATTACACCTTTCACACTGCCAACAAGGCGTGTTTATTGGGTCTTTGCAGACTATTAAAGAAAAGTTTAGTTAATAAACCTACATTAGTGGTCTACATTATCGCTCTCGTAATTACAGTAGATAATCAAAATATTCTGGGGAGGAGAAACATTAATATAATCATCCAGGAATTGATGACATCACCATGTGAGCTCAATATCAGTTATTACACCATAAATACATTATACATATATCTATTTTAATAACTTAATTTACGTCTCTGCCAAAGTGTATTAGTCATGTTAGATTGATGTATCTTTGATTATTTTGTATTTTAGATTTTATTTTGAAAGGAGAAAGGGGGAGGGGGGTGGGGGGGAGTTAGGTTTTGAGAGAGGAAAAAGGAGGAGTAGTGTGGCTAGGAGAAAAATCTTTTAAGTATGAATTGAATTAAAGTAAACCTATAGTATAATCAAAAACTCCAAGGAATGATACTGAAAAGATTGACTGTCAAATCTTAATTTCATTCATATGACCGAAATTGATTCAAAAGAATTTTGGAGGACATCTAAATTAACGAATTTAAGTCCCAATGAAAAACAGTCCTTATCAACTTTGCATATAACTCTTTAAAATTCCGCAAATTTTCATTTCCAAAAGAACTTTCTACATTGTCTTTGCTTCAAACTCTTCAGCATATAATTATTTCCTCCTGTACATAGTACAATATCTGTTTATCGCAAACAGGAAGTACATTTTCCGCGGAAAGACAATTTAGATAATTATATAAGATAATAAATGAATGAGATAATAAAACAATTCCATGACAAGATCCTTTTTTAATCAGTATCTTAGATCAATAGATTCTATTTCTTATTTACAATCCAGTTGATAAAGGTTAAATGAACCCTGCTGTACCAGTCCTTGCTGAATATGTAAAATGGACTTATACTTTTTACTTATTTTTATACTTCATAACATCAGGTGTCAAGTGCCATATGGTAACTGTAAAAAGTCACCCCAGTCCCAGTACTTCACTTCAGGGTTGTTATATTTTTCTGGTCCTTCAGGATCACTGATTTCACCACTTAAGTGTTGAAATTTGAATGTACAAGCAATTGTTGCATCAAGTGTTAAGAATGGCAAAAATTACATTAGATCAATATGGAACAATTCCATGGAAAGCCAGAGACCAGAGTAAACTAATGCTTATCATAACAGCAGTAATGGTGTATAATGGTAATATCAATACAATAAACAATGGTTTCATATCTGCTCAATTACCCATCATTCTTAACATGTCCAAGAATTACTACAAGCACTAATCGATGGAGACATACTTATTACCATTCTAAATCACCCCCAGGTAGCAAATGTCTCCGGATATGTTTAAGACTCATTACAACCTGCAGCTATTCCATTTTCTTCCCCAGTCTTGTATTATTCACAACAGTGATGTTATATTTTGTTTTTACAACAACATTATATTTATTCAAAATTAAAAGTATAAATCATTCTATTTCTTAACAAGAGCTGTCGGTAGGACAGCAACGCTCGACTATTCTTAGTGCTTGATAGTAAAAAAAATGCTTGATACAGTTACCTCCTCCTGTTTACAGGTTGGGGTCATGATGGTGAACAAGTGTGCAAAGTTTCAAAGCCATATGTCAATGGACTTTGAAAATATTTGAACTATTACAAAAACTTTAACGTAAATTCTAAGTCGAAAAAGGGGCATTATTCTGTCAAAATGCTTGATAGAGTTACCTCCTACTATTTACAGATTGGGGTCATGATGTTGAACAAGTGTGCAAAGTTTCAAAGCCATATGTCAATGGACTTTGAAAATATTTGAACTATTACAAAAACTTTAACGTAAATTCTAAGTCGAAAAAGGGGCATAATTCTGTCAAAATGCTTGATAGAGTTACCTCCTCCTGTCTACAGGTTGGGGTCATGATGGTGAACAAGTGTGCAAAGTTTCAAAGCCATATGTCAATTGACTGAAAATATTTGAACTATTACAAAAACTTTAACGTAAATTCTAAGTCGAAAAAGGGGCATAATTCTGTCAAAATGCTTGATAGAGTTACCTCCTCCTGTCTACAGGTTGGGGTTATGATGGTGAACAAGTGTGCAAAGTTTCAAAGCCATATGTCAATGGACTTTGAAAATATTTAAACTATTACAAAAACTTTAACATAAGTGGTTACGCGGACGCCGACGCGGACGCCGACGCTCGGGTGACTGCAATAGCTCTACTTATTCTTATCGAATAGTCGAGCTAAAAAAGAAGATGGTGCCAACCTGGCCTGGCTCTATACATGTTGCAGTCATGCTTAGATCACTCCCAGTTACAACAGTGGAATGGCTTAGATGCCATAAAATTATTTTCTTTGATAGGGATCCTGGCTTCTTATTTACTTTTACAGCATTAATATTGTTCTTTTTTTGTTCTGTTAACATCTATAGGGCCTACTACATCTGTTTTAGTAAGATGTGGATGCAATTAATTCTAAGTGCTCAGATTGAAAAATGAGTTTTATAATTAAGCTGAATTAATATGTACTAGCGTTAAAGTATATAATTATATCTTTTTATTCAAACTGTCTGCTGCATTACATCAGATCAGGGGCCATCATTGCATGTACGAGGGTTGTTCAAAAAGTAATAGGACTGGGAGTCCTGCGTATTCAAATTTCATTCAATTTAGAATATTTTCATATGTACAGCAATCGTAAAATGTTTTCTACAAATCAAACATACGTTTTTTAATCTATTGTGCTAAACGCGATTTTCCTTTGCTATTGAATAACCATGGTAACACGCACCCGGCGCAGCACATAAATATAGTTATTGGAGCTAAGTTCTACTTCTAATTTATTCATAAATAACTATTTGTTTTCCCCTGTATTCCATCAATACGTTGACATATATTAATGTGACATTATGTCCAAATTTGACGTCATTCGGACATGAACTGGCCTATTTATTAAGTTTTGAACAGCAGCGGTCATAGCGTTAGATGTAGAAATATGACATTTGTTAACAAACAGAAAATGTGTGCCATCGTTAAATTTTGTCAACAGATTGACTATAATCATTCAGATACACACAAAATGATTAAATAAACTAAGGAAAATTATCCTGCCATCAGGACACTTGTTTTCAGCTGGCACAAGCAATTCAAAAACTGCAAATACAAGATCACTAACGAGAAAGGGCGAGGATGAAAGTTGAAAATTGACGGGACGTTAGTGACGTCAATTACAAAAGCGCTACAAAAGAATCCACGGTTAACGGTACGCGAACTGTTTATCGTTGTTTGTATCTGATTCGTGTCTACTTATTCAGTTTTAAACAAAGGATTGTAAATAAGAAATTTGTTATAAACACTATTTTATTGTATTTAACTAGATATACGTGTAATCAATAAATTAATGTAATAGTTAACGGTAATAATTAGTAGTGTTTCCCAAAAACTTGTTTTAATAAACGATAGACTGTGCTAAGTAGAAAAGGATACCTTTCAATTGAGAAATATTTTTATTGTTGTGTATATAATCATATTGTTTTAAAAACATACAATGACATGAGTAAATTAATAAAATAAATTGCTTTTGCTTTAACATTTTCAGTCCTATTGAGTTCCAAGGTTACTAAAAAAGCTCGAGAAAACCCGGAGAATGGCCGGCTATCGGGCATTTATTTTTTTTATTTTTGAAACAGTGGAACGAGAATGTGATTGCTTTTTTCTTGCTTCATCTCCACATATGAGGCAAAGTAAAAATTACATGACTCATACACCTAGAGACGAGACTACTTTCTGAAAGAATGACGCTTATTACAATTTCGATTAATTTTACGACGTCATGAACGTCAATTATTGTATTGTTAGCGTGCGCCGCGTTTCGTACCCCTTGTCATTTGAAAATTTCACAGAAATTTCATTTGTTTACATTTTGTTTTGATTTTTTCACTGTATATAGAGAACATGTTCCGATATTTGTCTCATGTAAAATTTTGTGCGTAAATTTAAAAATGTGAACAATAGAGCTGCAGTCCTATTACTTTTTGAACAACCCTCGTATATGGCTGAGAAAAACAATACACAAATTGGTCAAAGTGGAGGACGCTTCAAAGAAAATCAATTTTGGTGAACAGAGAAACAATCTGAGTGATCACTTAAAAGCATGTTTTAGTGAAATCAGAGCCAATTTGTCCAAGCAAATAAGCTATTATCTTTCCAGAAAATGGTAAGAAAAGGTTTCTTATTAATGTCCAAAAGTACTCTGACAGTGTTATATGCATATCTCTGTCAATAATGCTCAGAACTGTTCACCAAGTAATTTTGAGTAATGGAGTCTATAAAGTATGTTAGAGCAATATCAGAGCCAATTTGTCCAAACCAATAATGTATATAGTAAGCAAAGTTTCCTTATTAATGTCAGAAAGTACTCTTGCAATGTCCTCTGCACATCCCAGTCAATAATTTGTTCTGCTAATAATGGTCACTGACAATTATATGATGAAGAATAGCCACAAAGTCAAAGGATATAATGGCATTTGCATCAGATTCTTTGAACAATTTTTGTGTGACTGAATGTTTTGTTAAATGTTATGACTGTCTTTGCTCTACCCACCACTTACAACAAGTTTATGCAAATACACATATTCAATTATGAAAAGAGAAATATGTTCTCTACTGCAGGGACCTAAGTCTCTTAGGCAATTGCTATGATCTCTAAAGCTCAAGTCTTTGTGGCAAGAACTTTAAAAACTTAGACAAGAGCACTTAAAGCTATGAGGTAAGAGCTATGGTCTCTAAGACTCTGAGACAGCACCTTAAGTCTATAAAGCAAGAGTTTAAGTCTCTGAGGCAAGAGCCTAAGTCTCTTAAGCAAGGGCTTTAAAGTCTAAGGCAAGAGCTTATGTCTCTTAGCAAAAACTATGAAAACTTATGCAAACTTTTAAAGTCAAAGGAAAGAGCTTAATATATTTCTTAGGCAAGAACTATGAACACTTGGGCAAGAGCTTTAGACTATAAGGCAAGAGCTTTGTTCTTTGCAAGGGTTTAAGACTCCAAGTTAAGAACTATGGTTTCTAAAGCAGTAGCTTTGTTCTCTAAGACAAGACCTTAAGTCTCTAAGGTAAGAGCTTATTAGTATCTGAGGCAAAAGTACCTGTCTTGAAGGCAAAAACCTTAAGTTTCTTTCAATTAACACATTGTCTGCTTTTCTGTTGCTTTTAATAAGATAATGTTTATATCACATAACATAGCTTTCTATAAATGTTTTAATCATAATGTTTTAATTGTGTAAAAGGTTTTTTTAAATTTATAAGCCACTTAAACAGTCAGTCTCCATACCCAAAAACTAATCATGCATGTAGGTCCTTGCTTATAGATATAATGGTTTGAAAATGATACAGAACATTACCAAAACCTCACTATGACCTTTTAAGTCAATATTGTCCATCATTATGGTAAAACTTAGACATACCGTAAAATTCCTATTAAATGCCCCCGGGGGCTAAACATTTTCCAAAAGGGGGGCTATTATTACAACACGTTTTTCCTAAATCCAAAAATCATTGAAAATACATTTAGTGTAACATGGGTTGGTAATAACATTAAAATGTGTTAAGATTTTAAAGTTCATGTGATACATTTTTGTGTTTACTATGAAATAAAATGGATTCTGAAGGATTTGAATAAAATTACCCATTTATTAAAGTTCACCACTCATGAGCAGATTTTTTTCTATAAATGCCTGGGGGGGGGGGGGGGCTTTTTATTAGGGGAGGGGCGTTTATTAGGAATTTTACGGTAATTGTGGGTCCTTAACTTATAAGTTAAAACTGAAGCATTAAAAAACAACAATAAAAGTAAGGGCAATGACACTGTATCTTTCAATAACATTTCCAAGGTTCCCCTAGGCTATCTGTGAACATTATGACATCAAAATAACGTTTGGCAGGAATGGTTGTAACATGCAATGATGTCATCAATGTTTAATTACATAAATGTACTGTAATTATTGCCTTTATCTTTAAATAATTAGCTCTACAATTCATCATACATCATACAAATGAATACAGACTGAATGGTATATTCGTATACACATAGATTTTTTTGTAGTCTTAGAGAACACTGACTTTACAGTTTTTACTTTTGGTCAATATCAAATTGTAAATCACACTGGGGAGTTATTCCCTTGCCCATATAATATGTTACTACAGAATTAAACCATCTTGTCAAGTACCGATTTTATTTGGCTGAAATGAAGCAAAGATTTGTTTTTGTTTGATTTTATGCCACACTGACACTCAGTTTAAGTCATGCAGGGACTTTCCAGCTTTACTGGTTGAGGAAGATTTCAAGTTTTACTGGAGAAGGAAGACTTCAGGTGCTTGTTCCTTGTATTATTTCAGGCACAATAGGAACTCACGACAGTGCAGAACTTGAAATCCCCAAACATATGTCCTACCACTAGACATGCTTACTCCCCAAATATGCCGGCTAATAATAAATGGCTTTGCCCATATCAGAAAATGGACAAATGCATTCCTTATAGGTGTGGATGAGTTAACAGGATTGTTCCTCTGATTTAACAATTTCTTAATGCTTGAACCTCACATCCCTAAATATTAACAATGCACTTGTCCATTATTGAATTTGGAACAAATTTGCAAACAATTTGCAAACAATTAACAGTGCACTGCCACTAATAATGGACAAGTGCATTGTTAATATTTAGGGATGTGAGGTTCAAGCATTAAGAAATTGTTATACTGTACAAAAATCGCAGACTGACCAAACTTTCATCTAAAATTTCATCACTATATAATGCTTATATATATAAATATTGCTGAAATTATTTAACGACAAACAACAAACTAGACAAATAATGTCTGGTGTCTGTTTTAATATAAGTATACATCTATATTCTTGAATTCAATTTTCTGATGATTATCACCTACCAATACTAAATACAGTACAAGAATATCCCCCAAATGCTTATGATTTGATCATAGAACATAATCTAGCTGTCAAAAACAGAATATTCATTTCACATTCTTCATCTTTTTCTTGTGAAATTTTATTCTCCAGGGATGTTCACATACAAAACTCTTCACAGCTTGTACAAAGCTCTGAACAATGTGATAAAACTTCATTTCCAATTTTACAATCCTATAAATAACTTGATGGGAAAAATATGAAAGGAGAAAGAGAAAATATCAAATTTCAAAATACTTCAAAACTAATTTGTCAAATGATTAGTTTAGTTAGGTAACTATTGTTTCTACAAGACTATGATATTTACAAATTCAAGCTGACTCGGCACATCGCATGTTTTCGTGTGACAAAAACGGATTTAATTGCCAACAATATCTATATTGCAATTAAAATTACTGAGTCCATCGCAGATTCAAATACATGCTAAACAGTTGACAGCTTACTTCCTGAAAAAAGCATGTTATTCTACATAATTTATGACATATGTTTTAATTTTCATTACTTGACAAGGTGAGAGGTCAAGGTCTCTTAGACTTGGTCTAACAAAAGGGAGATTGATTCTTACTGTCTGAAAGCACTTTGGATTGGTTCATGTGAGGAAACTATTCAGCTAGGTAACAGATGGCAAATGGTCTGGCTTCACCAGAAGAATTGAAAAATCAATGTTTGTTTGACTTTTACACTGAGGGTGTGACTGTATTCCCAACTTATACATTAAGTTTTATTTCTGTTTGTATATATTTGAGCTATTTAAATCACCCCCTCAGATAACAAATCAGATGCTCTCTCAATTGAGAGCGGAGTGGGCAGACTCACAACCTCAAGGGTGTTTTTATCTTGAATGACTATTTTTACAAGAGGTATGTAGTTTTTAATACAAGAGTAAGTATTGATATTCCTACCATTTGTCTGTGACAACTGCCTTAGGTCCTTATACATTTAATCATGACTTACTTACAGTCCTTATTTCCATTCATATATTTTTCATAAACCTGAAATAATTGCCAATAATATATAAATGTATAATCTCTCTGTGTTATATGGTAATTCAAATGAATGAGAAATAATGGCGACAAAAATCTTCTGATTGAAATATTTGTTAGTGTGTTTGGGTGGATTTTAAGCGCACCAACACTGAAAAGGCCATTTGAAAATTGACCAGCTTTACTGGTGGAGGAAGACCTCAGGTGCCCCTCCTTGCATTATTTCAGGCACAAACTGGCACCTGAGTATATTCACCTATCTTTCATAAGCTAGCTTGATAGCTACCTCATACTCATATGAAAAATTCCCAAGTCCCCTATAATATGTAGATCTACTTATATGTGTGGGGGGAGGTGATTTTCCTTTCCTATGAAAATATAAAAAAGCTTTTTATGACACTGTGGTACAATCAGAATATCTGGAATTAGATTAAGCCTCCAATAAACACAGATTTTGTCTCAAATAAATGCACCAACTTTCAGGATATATTCTCAGAATGAGATTTCAAACAGTTATTTATAGTGTACTGGACTCATAATCCCAATGCTCTTTTAGTGATTAGTAATACTTATTTCATAACATGACCATACCAAGCATCAAACTTGCAAGCTCCATTAAAGGAGGCAAAAACCCTAACTAAGGAACTACAGCGGGTCATCCAACTTGTTTTTTAAAAACTTGTTAATTATGAAACATTGTTGTCCAACTTGTTCTTTGAAAACTTTATAATCATGAAACATTTTTGTCCAACTTGTTCTTTAAAAAGTTAATAATCATGTAACATTGTTGTCCAACTTGTTCTTAAAAACTTCACAATCATGAAACATTGTTGTGCAACAGTTACTGTTCTTTAAAAGCTTTATGGTCATGAAACATTGTTGTTCAACTTGTTCTTTAAAAGCTTTATAATCATGAAACATTGTTTTTAAACTTGTTCTTAAAAACTTCACAATCATGAAACATTGTTGTCCAACCTGTTCTTTAAAAACTTTATAATCATGAAACATCGTTTTTAAACTTGTTCTTTAAAAACTTCATAATCATGAAACTTTGTGTCCAACTTGTTCTTTAAAAACTTGATAATCATGTAAAATTGTTGTCCGACTTGTTCTGTAAAAACTTAATAATCATAAAACATTGTTATGCAACTTGTTCTTTAAAAACTTTATAATCATGAAACATTGTTTTTACAACTTGTTCTTTAAAAAACTTTATAATCATGAAGCATCATGGTCCAAGTTGTTCTTTAAAACCTTTATAATCATGAAACATTGTTGTGCAACTTGTTCTTTAAAATCATACATACATAATAATATCCAACTTGTTTTTTAAAACCTTTATAATCATGAAACATTGTTGTGCAACTTGTTCTTTAAAATCTTTATAATCATACATACATAATAATATCCAACTTGTTCTTTAAAAACTTTATAAGCATGAAACATTGTTGTCCAACTTGTTCTTTAAAATTTTAATAATTATGAAACATCGTTGTACATTTTGTTCTTTAAAAGTTTTATAAGTTCTTTAAAAGCTTTAAAATCATAAAACAGTGTTGTGCCACTTGTTCTTTTATGAAACAGTGTACTGCAACTTGTTCTTTTAAAAACTTAATAATTATGAAACATTATTGTGCAACTTGTTCTTTAAAAACTTTATAATCATAAAGCATCAAGTATCTGTATGAGCAATGGTTTTAAAACTTAATCAAAAAGGAATCCATGAATCTAATATTTTAGTGGCATGACACTTTATTACCTTTTATCCGAGTTATCTTTTTTATTGCGCCATTAAATCCTTGGATTTCAATATTTTGAAGATAAAATTAATGACAATATCAAGAAAACCAGCCTACATGAATATCAATTATGACACCAGAACCATTACAAAAATGTATGAAAAACATAACAATTTTGTAAAATATGGATATATCATATGTGTGGGGTTTTTTGTTATCAATTATATTAGTTACTAAAGATTTTTGATTTCCATTACTCAAAGTGAATGGTGTTTTTGCTTTTCTGTAGAGTGATTTTTTATGACCATAAATTTTCTGGATTGACTCAAGAATTAGTTTAACTCTGACATTTTGATTTAAATCATAGATTGTATATTCTCTAATAAATGCCCCATCACCTTTTCTTTTTTGGCATAAAAAAAGAAGAGAAAAAAAAAACTTAGACTAACTAAGACAATACTTCAATTCCAAAAAAGCATTTATTTTAAAGCGCTTATAAATGTAGCTTGTAGAAAATAACACAAAATCTGTAAATAAAAAAAAATTTACAATATATTTTGACAATATTCAACTTTCATTTTTGTACTTTCACCGACGTCCTCTTTTTGGAAAATATAACATTGCCTGGGGTGTTTATTAAAGATTATAGTTACAGTATCATAAACTTTTTAATAAACAGAAAAATACAGAAGTAATAAAAGAAGATAAGTAAACTATTTCTTTATCTATAATCATTGAAATGTCTCAATTACCACCCTAAGATGTTTTAAAAAAATCAATTTATGATATTTGTTATCATATCATTTAGTTTAACCTCTATTAACCTTTTACCCCATGAGCATATTGCGAAAAATGGCCGTTTTCATTGAAAAGCCTCCTGTAACAAGTTCAAACTGCTATGAAACTATGAAAAATGCTTCAATACTAATGAAATACTAACTACACCATAGCCTCTGTAACAGCATGCTCAATGGTAAATTTCCTGTTACCATGGCAACTGGGGGACGTCTCAAAATTGCCAAAAATCACTATTTTGCATTGTTTTTTTCCATCAAAACTGATTTCAAAGTGCTGCAACTTCTCAATGAATTGAGATAGAGTAAAAGGCTTTTCAGCGTCGGTTACTAGTTACCCTAAGATCGACCTGAGGCTATTTTTAACCTGTCACATGTCCAAAATTTTCTTGGCGATGAGGGGGACTCCGCCCCCCTTAACCCCCCAAAACAGAAGGGGGCACATCCCCCTTGTGGCAACCCCCTGATGTAACATTTGGATGGGGGACGGAGCCGAAAAAGTGGTCATTTTTTTAACAACATTTCTCAAACGAAAAACAGTGTTTGGGGCCTAAATAGGGCATTTTTTCACTGTTTGAGGCCTCAAAAAAAGGGGGGGGGCAAAAAGCCGTCGAAACACGCTTATATAAGGGAAAAGGTTAACCTGATGATTTTCTTAAATGGACTTGTCCAGCTACCATTTTTGAAACTTTTGAGCTGTTCATGATTATCAATTTTAGGGGTTTTTCAGTTTTTTTCAGTGCCGTTTGCAATGTGTAAATTACTTTCAATAAATTTACTTTTAAATGCATTTACAAAATTTTCGTGAAAAATTACAATAAATCTGTAGGCGTGCAGCTTGGTAAGACTTGTATCACTTTCCAGCCAGGTACGGAAGGAATAACATTTTGCTTTCCAAGATTTTTTTATAGACATTTTTGAAAACTGTTATAGTAAGACAGTTTAAAAGATTTTGTTCTGTATTATGTACAAACTGAATTGCATAAAGCAATAAATTATTATAAGGTATAAATGGGAAGAAAAACAACATGTCACCACTGGTTTAGTTTCTAGAAAATTCACCATTTTCTATTCCATAACACTGTAAATTTTAAATAATGAATATAATCTAGTGAATTTCAAGAGACATAAATTATTAACATTTTCTTAATTTGCAACTTAAGATAAAAAAAACAAGGAAACATACATAACTGTTAAAGACCATCTTTCAAATCTTTTAGTGTAAAAAAAATTAGTCGAGAGAAATGGAATCTTTCAGAAAACGTACAAAAACATATTTGTCAGTCAGCGTTTAATAAAACAAAGCACACGCAATATCTATCACGGCTTTGAATAACTGTGAAATGATTCCAAGAGACTTTTGCATGTGAAAAGATATTAGATAGGTGATAATACTCATAAAGACGAATGAAATATTCATGGTTTCGCAGTAATAAATTGTTTTTCCTCCCATTAAACTAACATAGACCAGTACAGTAAGATTTACTGGATGCTAAATTCTCTATCATAGTCTAAAAAATAATCTAGCTAAGTATATGAATTATATAAAAAAAAAAATTAAAGTGCTGATATCTCAGGCCCTGTTAATAATTTATCTGACGATTCAATAGAGAAATACAATGCAGTATGATCTGAACAAGGATGAGCAACTTAAAAGGGAATATTGCTTCCTCAAAAGCTGTCATTGTTCTGAACCATATATGAATGAGTGACTTTAAAAATCCCAAATGCTGAAGAAAAAAAATCACACATATATGTCTACCACACAGCACTACAATGAATAAAGGGAAATTTTACAGCACAATTAAGATAATTAAAGATATTTTTACAGCCATTTACACAGCACAAACATCATACTCTTGTAAGCAAAAAGTTATTCAAATCTCATGGCCATGGACTCCTACACTCATGTCTTTTAAATATACCAGAAATATTCTTGCTGTATTAAACCTTACAAGCTGTCATTTTGAATAATTATATTCATAAATTGCACCAGAATCATAAAAGCTACTTACACTCACTGCAGCAAAAACAAATGTTCTCAGCTGAGTTATAGTTAATAAAATAGCATGTAAATCATTTTAGACATAGCATTGTCATGTATAGGTAGTTAACTCAATGTAAACAATTAACCATCAGGACTTTGCCGGTTCAGATCTTGTCAGTCAATTTTCATGCTTATTATATATAATTTACAAGATACCTTCAACTTTGCTTTTTTATGACAATAAGTGGATCATTATGGCAGCAAAAAAGCTATGAAGCATAAAGTAAACAAGGATATTAGACCTTTCTATGTTAAACGGACTTCGTAAACGTACTTCTTAATACGGAATAATTTTGAGGTTTTCTCAAAACATAAATGCGCGAAAATAAAATAGAATGAGCAGTACGCTAAAACTGTGATGCAGCTATTTCAACATATCAACATATAAAAGATGAAGACAATATAACCATACTTTATATGAAAACGAAGAAAAGAAAACAAGTTTCTTAGTTCATAAACTTTATTGTACTGCTAATTTTTTCAACCAAAGATCAACATGCCATTAAGTTTGGAGCGTTGTGATAGGAGGGCTATAGGTAAATGTCATCACTGCGGTAACTGATGACTCAAAGTTCGGGGGGGGGGGGGGGGGGGGGGTATCCTGTCGTCTCATATTTGATTTACAAAGGAGCGCGTATTCCCCCTGCGATGAGCCGGCCGGTTACGTTGGCCTGCTGAAACATTCGAAACAGCCGGCACTGGGTGCTGAACTTTGTCTTGAACTGCTCTCTCATCGTTATTGTTGTCAACCAGTAATTCTTTCTGACGTAGACCGTTTGCGGGCTGTGGAGCTCTTTTATCTTCAACATAATCGTCGTATGTATATTCGTATAAATGTGTCTGTTACTTAAGTATGAACAAAATATAGTAACGTTTCAGTGTGAAAATGCACGAAATTCTCGAGCGTTAGAATTATACAATAATAGTACATATGCTATACCGGCTAACATTAAAGCAGCACGCCTCCAGATTCATGTTAATTTTCATAAAAAATGGAAATGTATTAAATAGTAAAATAATGTGAGATTAACAAATTAAGTATTTTACATACTACAACCGGTACTAATAATCTACGAAAATTACCAAAAAGTGGTCAACATATGCAAAAACAACCCTTACTGCGTTAGTAATGCAGTAGAAATTTGGTGATAAAATGCTGCAAAATCAGTGTTAAACCGCACATAACATGTAAAATATAATTTGGATCCTGAATGTTTTTACCTTTCTTAAAAGTTTAGTGCATTTTTCTCAATATTGATTTTTCTTGAAATAGTTTGGGTGATCTGGAGGTGTGCAACTTTAAACCCTAGGTCCTCAAATGTTGCCAATTTTTTTACAATAACAATACCTTTGAGTGTGAAAACCTGTCCATTGCTAAATACGTGTGTCGTTAAAATTTGTGTTATGTTAATTGTGCTACTTTTCTCTGCAACACTATATTTTTTGCATTGTATTTAGATTTTCAGAATGACCGCTAGCAGGCGAAATATCACTTCCTGCTTTAGTTCAATCCCCGCAATATGACTCAGAATATATCAGCCGTCCATGGTAATGTTAAGTTGCCGTATTATGCCAACTCTAAACTCTGTACAAGATATTCGCAACCGTTTATGATTACATGTATATATTTCGAAAGAAACGTTTTTGTTCAAAATTTTTTGAAAGATATGTACATTATTTATAATATAACTTGTAAAGAATAGAGATGTTACATATCATAAACTTAGAAATTACAGTCGTCAGTAAATATGATTTTATTGTTTGTGATATGGATATGTTGTTTCCCAACCCTTAATTGTAACACTTGTCACCATAGTCAATGTGTGCACCGCGTATGCGCACATTTATACCTGCATTCTACACAACATTTGTGAATTACATTACTTGGTCAACCTAGTAAACGTGGTGACTGGGATAAACTGTATCACGCAGTTGGTGCAATAGATGGAACATCACACGAATTATTACGACCAATGGATAAGCCACAAGAACAATTCTATTCTTGATACTGTCACTTCTACGCTATAAACACACAAGTTAGTGTGAATTCAGATGGCGACATTTTTAAACTCGAGATTTCGTGCAATTCCCACTGAAGCGTTACTACATATCATACATATGATGACATTTACGTTTGTTCCTGCTTCCAAAAGTACCAACACTTACTAGTATATTTTGAAAACATCGCTTCTTGGTCATTGGTTGAAAAAATAACACCACAATAAAGTATATAAACGAAGAAAATTGTTGTTTTTTTGTTTTAATTGGGTCTTTATAAAAATTATGGTTACATTGTATCCATCTTTAATATGTTGATGGTTGATAGAAATGCTATAACTAGCCTATATATGTAAACCCGATGTATTACAGTTTTATTGATCTTTTTATCATTTATGTTTTGAGAAAATCCCCAATTTATTACGTATTACGAAGTCTGTTTACGAAGTCCTTTTAAGATAGAAAGGTCTATTATGACTGCTTTATTAGTAACATTAAGTAAAGAGCATTGTTCCGAAAGGGTTAAATATTCAAAGTTAACAATTCTTAAACATATCAGGGCATTGTTCTGAAAAGGTTAAATATTCAAAGTTAACAATTCTTAAACATATCAGGGCATTGTTCTGAAAAGGTTAAATATTCAAAATTAACAATTCTTAAATATATCAGGGCATTGTACAGAAAAGGTTATATAGTCCGAGTTATGAATTCTTACATATACATGTATTAGGGCATTAAGATCTAAATTGAAAATCGATTTTTGAGTGATCATGACTTAACCCAATTTGAGTGAAAAGTGATGCAATGGGTCATTTTGCACAAAAAAAATGACAATTCTGGAAAAATGGGGTGAGGGAATGATCTAAAAATTTGCACACAAGTCATTGGTCCACACCTACACCTACAATTAAATGATACACAAGTCTTCAACACAAAGTGATTTATCAAGTCAAAAAGCCTCAGTGGAGTCCCTTTAAAGTGCCATGCTGACAACAGCTTACTGAATTACTGCACCTAGTATTTTGACTCAAACAATGCTTACATTACCCTGCTTGATTTGTACAGATTTGCCTGTATTTGTACTGTACTATTGTCCAATCTTATTGTCAAAGCATTTCAATCTATAAATAAAACATCCAACAGTATTTGTCTGTCTCATATTCAAATTAAATACGGATTCTTCTAGTCTTTTAAGTTGCTTAAAGAGTACAGACCCCGATCATGACATTTTTGGTATGCCCTTAAATTAATCTTAATCTTTTGATCTTTATTGTCAAAGAGCCTATCCTTATACTTAGATTATACTATCGCAAGAGCTTTAAACAATTTATGTGTCTGGACATTGGCTATTCTACAATGGTATCACAAAGTGCCAATTTCTACAATATAAAGTCAATTGTGTCCTGTCTATATTTGATTGTATTTACTATGCTATATTTTTGATATGAACTTGCATTAATAACTCCATGAGATTGATTCCCTAATACCTATAAGGCAATAAAGGAAATGAGTAAAGCTTAGGCTAATTCTGATGGCATGATAGCACAAAAAAAGGTCATAGGGAGGTCAAAGCCATATTTCGTATACCATGTGACATTTTAAGTATCTTTATCAAAAGGTCACATTTACTTTCATACATTATTCACAGCTAAAATCACTATTTATAATTGCAGTGCATGCTGTTGCAAAAATGACATGGCAATTGTTAATTTGTTTGCTAAACACTTTGATGAAAGTAAAATTGGTCAGCATCGGTCAATTGTCCTATAATGTGACTTGCTGCGTTGTAAACACCAGCTGTTTCTGCATGCTATATTGCCAAAATCAAAGCACTGAAAGCACTGGTAGCTTTGCAAATGGCTCAGTTAAAAATCTGCAATTTTTTTTTTTTTTTTATCATTTCTACACTATTCCATTTAAATATTCTGCTTACTAGCATTTTATTCTAAAATAACTACATAACTTGGCAACTTTTTTTATTTACAAACAGAAGAAATTAAATTTCATACCAACATATAGGAACTATTTCTTTAGGAACTATTAATTATTTCTAGCAGAAGATTGCCATGAGTATTGATATCTAAGTTATATTGAACTAATTTTTTTGTGCGCATTAAAATATTTCGATGTGCAGTCAGTTCCTCCAGAATTTTTCTCTGGTGAAGATCCCATATAACCTAAGCTTTCAAATCCACAAAACTTTAAATGAAATTCCATAATAACACAACTGACAACTCTAAATAAAGTCATCTTTTAGTTGGGTTAAGAGTCACATCAACAGTGTAATGATTGTATTTCAACTTAAATGGTGAAGGAAGGCTTTATATGAATGAATCACCATGCATCATTTTGGCACAAACAGGACACCAGTCCTGAACTTGATACCTTGAAGTTAAAGCCAGATAGATCATTCTTGAACCTAACACAAAAAGTCCATAGATATTTTTATATTATGTTTTTAAATAAGAGATAAGCCGAATTGTTGTAATCAATTGGCTCTTTAAAACGCCACAAAAATTTTTTCTATCTTTAATAAATGCTATCAATGCAAAATAACAATATACATGTATGGTTACTGAATGGATACAGCCTATGCTAAAGACAAATGTTCAAACTCCTGTTTCAAGCAATACTTACGTAAAATAACAAACCCTTTCATCAACGTTATGCTGAGAAAATTTGAATGAAGCAACTTTAAATTACACCAGTGGTGATCTTATCATGTTCAATTGTTGTCTTTTAGTATTTCTTCTAAATGATCTTTATAAGAAATATGAAAAGGTTAAATTGACCGACTTTTTACTCTTTTTCATCACTAGAATATAATAATGTAATATCAAGATTAGGTTCAGACAGCACATTTCCGTTTAGTTTTCATAAAAACTGCTTGCAAGTCCTGCTGATTGCAGATTATTACTCCAAATGCCAATTTCAATTAACATGAATTCATATTGAAGAATGATTATGATCAAGTACAGGACTGCAGAATGGGGCAAGTGAATGAGGTCTAATGATAAGAACATGTTCTTGAACAAGTTCATACTAATCAAGCCAATTATAATCGATACATCTTGACCGCATATAAATCAAGCAGGCCATCTGTTAGACTTGTATTATTCTTCATTAAAATTCTGGCTTATTATCAATGCTGGGGTAAATAAAAGGAAAAGAATATCAAATTTTGATTTATTTATTCCAATTACTTTGAATATTCGATGTATTTTCTGCTCAAAGGCTTATAAATAGCTATTAATACACAAAATTGACCTTATAGCACATATGACTTGTGTCTCAAATATATTGAACTTTTAATTTTACACATGCAATAAGTTTCTAATAGATATACTTAAAAGCTGACAGAAAACACTTGCTGATGACATTTTAAAATTTTAACAAAACAAAAATTAAGTATTTATTCAACATATATTGTTTCAGAATTGAGTAGTTTATGTTGCAATTTCCTTATAGATATTACCTTAAAAGACTTTTTCCCTAAATTGAGATAAAAAGGTTTTCATTAAAGCCTTTAAGCACTTGAAAAATTTTCTCTGGAAAAACATAAAATAAAATGTTTAATGAGTTCAGGGAAATATGCACCAAAGAACATTATATACCATTCACACAACCTTTATTTGGTGCACCCTGAATTTATCATTAGATGTTTTATTTCTGTGCCATAAATAAGACATTTTATATCACACTTTCAAAGAGAGCAATTGGTACCTATTCATTTGTTCCAATTTCAGACAGAAAATATGCCAAGAAATTAACCCATCGACTTCTTTAATTCTCTTAATCGGATACACAAAAGGTTCACTAATAATAACATCAAAGCTATACATGACTATCGCCCATTATTTCAATTACCCACTTGTGACAATATACACACTCCATTTATTATTGACCCTGAGGCAAGTGTAAACTATTCCTGGTCAGTATGCCATAAATATTTATGATATGAGCAATAAAGCATGCATACATGCAGCTGAAAGTGCCTGGAAAATGTCAATACAATGACTGGATATGTCAATAATCCCTGCCCAGAATTTTATAGCTCATTCTTCAACAGAATTATGACAAGTGGTTACAAGAAACCCAATGTAAATCAATGTGTATAATCACATTTACATTGAAACAGTTTGTTAACATTGATATAGTAGATGAAAGAAACAAGGTCACAAGGGAAGTAGTACTAAACTGTTAATTAAATTTCTTAATTCCTTTTTGGCATATTTTTCTGCTTTTAATTCCTCACTTGATCTATGTAAGAATTTCAAATTTTATGTTTGTTTACAGGCTTTTGGACTTCAGTGGAGTTCCTTTAATGTGAACATAAACTACTGTAATGCAATAATTATTGTCCTCTACTAACTGTCTTCAAAACTCATTAACATTTGTTTGCATTTTCAGCACATGACGTTCAAATAATGCCCTTTGTAAAGTTGGAGCGCATTTTTCCCTGTTCAAATAATGCCCTTTGTACAGTTGGAGCACATTTTTCCTCAATGCAACCTTTGAGAAGCAAGCGTAATGGGTGTTATTAACAAACTGCATCATTTGATCTCTGAGGTAAACTCTAAATTTAACTCTTCTTATCTGCATTAAATGACTGGATAAGATTAAAAGAGTTGCAGTGCATTCCCATTAACAAGATCATCTAACATTTTTCACAAGACGTAATGTTCCCTTAGATTAAAATGACTGAAATCTTTATTCCCCTGCAGCTCTTCTGTATATTTAAGATAAATGCTGATTTCTCAAATTAAATTGCCAATGTAAATTTTGATAAAAAAAATAACTCTTTTGTTTAATATAATGTTGAGGTCTTGGAGCGCTTTTTGAATAGTGTTTCAGTCATAATATTTGGCAAACACGCTAACCTAGTGTCTGGTTCCTTGCTCTCAGTGCCTGAAAGGGCCATAGGACAGTCATTAAGCCTAGAATAATTATGTTTATTTCACTGTACAACTTATAACATGGTTTTGGACATAAACCCACAAGCTATTCTTTACGAAAACAATTGGCAAGTCAGGATAGGGGATGAATGGCATTGCATATAAATCAGTCAACCAATTCATGGCAGAAAAACCTTGTGTAAGACCATGGACTTGACCTTTGCAATACAAGTCCTAATCAAGCAGTCTCCAATTTTATGCTATAAGAAAACAGCAGAGACTAGTTATCTATAGACATATTATTTAAAAACACGGTGTTGTCTGAAAGAATGTAATTGTCACATGTTCAGACATTCTTGATAATTATCAATTCTATTCTCAAAGTCCAGTGGATCATTCCATTTTAACTATATGATTATTATTATTATTATTTCTTTTATGAGCATTATTTATTTGATGTTCAAAAGTATTCCAAACATAATCTGTATCTTTAGTTTTTTTTTATAAAAAATTGTTGCGACAAACCAAAGAGAAAGCTGACAACCACAGGGGCCAACAATGGATTCGACACCATTTACTATCCCATACTATTTCAGTGTTTTTTCTAGGATTCGAAAAACAGGGGGGATTTTTATCGAAAAGTGAGAATTTATTACATTTGTTAATATTTTTCCTTCTTTGTCTATGTAAAATTTTCCCCCTCCCTCTCAAACAAGAGCTGTCGGTAGGACAGCAACGCTCGACTATTCTTAGTGCTTGATAGTAAAACAAGAGCCCGGTTTGAGCCGGGTGATGCTCCCCGAATAGGTTTTGGACACAGGAAAGTACACCTCTTGTAGTTTCAGAGTTATGTCCGTGGAAAAAGTTCAAAGTGCAATTATTCCAAAATTAGGCAAGGCAGAGTTACAGTTCTTTGCACTGCACTTCTAATCAATGTGATCTATCAACCTACAAAGTTTCTTGATGATATCTCTTATGATTTCCGAGTTATGTCCTGGACAATTCAAAAAGTAAAAATAAACAAAGGGCAATAACTCCAGAATTAAGCAAGGTAGAGTTATGATTCTTGTGCACTGCACATCTACCCATTGAGATTTATCTACCTACAAAGTTTCATGTTGATATCTCTTATAGTTTTACAGCTATGTCCCGGACAAGATTTTTCTAAAAGGGGAGATTATTCAAAAATAAGGCTTAACAGAGTTATGGTTCTTTTGCACTGCACCTCTACTCAATGAGATCTATCTACCTACAATGTTTCATGTTGATATCTCTTATAGTTTAAGAGTTATGCCCCGGACAAGATTTTTCTATAAGGGGAGATAATTCAAAAACCAGGCAAAATAGAGTTATGGTTCTTTGACACTGCACTCCCCCTCGATGCCCCTAACCACTGTATGAAGTTTCAACAAATTATCTCCAAGGGTTTTCAAGTTATGTTCCGGACAAAGTTCAAGTTCAAAGTATTAAAATAAACAAAGGGCAATAACTCCAAAATTAGGACAAAAAGAGTTATTGTTCTTATGCACTGCACATCTACACATTGAGATCTGTTCACCTACAAAGTTTCATGTTGATATCTCTTATAGTTTTAGAGTTATGCCCCGGACAAGATTTTTCTATAAGGGGAGATAATTCAAAAACTGAGCAAAATAGAGTTATGGTTCTTTGACACTGCACTCCCCCTCGATGCCCTCTACCACTGTATGAAGTTTCAACAAATTATCTCCAAGGGTTTTCAAGTTATGTTCCGGACAAAGTTCAAAGTATTAAAATTAACAAAGGGCAATAACTCCAAAATTAGGATGAAAAGAGTTATTGTTCTTATGCACTGCACATCTACCCATTGAGATCTATTCACCTACAAAGTTTCATGTTGATATCTCTTATAGTTTTAGAGTTATGCCCCGGACAAGATTTTTCTATAAGGGGAGATAATTCAAAAACCGGGCAAAATAGAGTTATGGTTCTTTGACACTGCACTCCCCCTCGATGCCCTCTACCACTGTATGAAGTTTCAACAAATTATCTCCAAGGGTTTTCAAGTTATGCTCCGGACAAGACAACGGACGGACAGACGGACGGACGGACGGACAGACGGACATAGCGCCGACTATATGCTCCCCCGAAATTTTTCGGGGAGCATAAAAAATGCTTGATAGAGTTACCTCTTCCTGTTTACAGGTTGGGGTCATGATGGTGAACAAGTGTGCAAAGTTTCAAAGCCATATGTCAATGGACTTTGAAAATATTTGAACTATTACAAAAACTTTAATGTAAATTCTAAGTCGAAAAAGGGGCTTAATTCTGTCAAAATGCTTGATAGAGTTACCTCCTCCTGTTTACAGGTTGGGGTCATGATGGTGAACAAGTGTGCAAAGTTTCAAAGCCATATGTCAATGGACTTTGAAAATATTTGAACTATTACAAAAATTTTAACGTAAATTCTAAGTCGAAAAAGGGGCATAATTCTGTCAAAATGCTTGATAGAGTTACCTCCTCCTGTTTACAGGTTGGGGTCATGATGGTGAACAAGTGTGCAAAGTTTCAAAGCCATATGTCAATGGACTTTGAAAATATTTGAACTATTATAAAAACTTTAACGTAAATTCTAAGTCGAAAAAGGGGCATAATTCTGTCAAAATGCTTGATAGAGTTACCTCCTCCTGTTTCCAGGTTGGGGTCATGATGGTGAACAAGTGTGCAAAGTTTCAAAGCCATATGTCTATGGACTTTGAAAATATTTGAACTATTACAAAAACTTTAACATAAGTGGTTACGCCGACGCCGACGCTCGGGTGACTGCAATAGCTCTACTTATTCTTATCGAATAGTCGAGCTAAAAATAGGGGTGAATTCTCAAAAATATGGGTGAATCACGGGCCCATCGCCCCTCCTTAGAATAGACACTGCTATTTAAGCTAGCATATAAAACATAACTTATGTAAATATTGTATGGGTAAAATATGATACAGACTCAAAGGTTAAAATAAAATAGTTTCGAAAATAACTTTGATTTCTTTAGGTATATCTTTATCAGTGACATCAATATGGTTTGAAATTAATACATTAATTTTATTTTCCTCATCAAATCTTCAGGCAATGACTCCATAATTAGATCTGGAAGTAATACCCAAACAAGATATGCTTTTAATGATATCAAAAATCCTCAAACTTCAAATATTTAACATAATTACGTGCCTAAGGACGGATTTTTGTAATGTGCTTATCTGCTTCAATTCTAGAAACTCATTTCAAAATCAAACAAATCTTTAAAAAAAATTGTATTAAATTCACCATTATTCTGCACATGCAAAATTGAAATTAAATTCTAGTTTTCTCAAAATTGTCAATTCATTAAAAGATAACCAAGAAAATCTCTTTGAGAACTATCTAGCAATTGAATGTGACACAGTAATGTACTTTAAATTATCTTTCCCCATAATGTATTAAATTAATGCCTCAAAATATAATATACTATTCAAAAGTGTAATGTGAATGTAATTTAAAACCTGTATTAAACTAAATATGAAAATCATTTTCTCTCAGTTAATTAAATTAGTCTTACTGATATTTCACATTATTGCTCTATTATCACTCTTAGCCTGCTCACAGAAGAATAATAATTTCTGTCATATGTTGCGGTTCTGATTGGAATATCCGTCCCAAGGGGACCCGCCCATTGGGCGGTGACGAGGCTTGCTGGCATGGGTGAAACTAATGGAAACGCCAGTCTGATATGCAAGAAACTAATAATACCAAGCGTCCAGTGCAATAAACTTTAACCATGTCCAGCATATACATTAGTCAAAGTTATTAATTAATCAATTAAATTTTAAAATTTAAAAAAAAAAAAAAAAGTAAATTTCATTTCTTTATGATAAGAAAAAAGTACAAACAAGACAACTTCTATTTATCCCTAAAAACTGTACAATTTTGAAATACATCAACTCCAGCTTTTCAGAGAAGTCTAATAAATGTCTCATTTTCAATTTGAACAATTATTTCTTGGCATTATGCGCACAAGGCAGACATATTGGCATTCATGCTACGACTTCAGATAAGTGGCAGAAAAGACCTATAATTACCACGCTTCCATATAATTATGCCTTTTTTCTTTAACTAAGTGACACTCAATGCACTTAATTCCTCTAGAAATAATAAAACTTAACTTTGTACCCACATTGACAGTATAACGCATGGAAGATGATCATTTACACAACTTTTGAACCAGTTTTAATTCATGAAACAGAATTTGATTGGCTGAGTCATTCAAGTGTTAAGCCTACAACTGACCAATCATAGTGTATGTTTCATTTTAAGTCTTAATTCATTAAACAGTACCTGATTGGGGAATCATTCAAGCATTAAGTCTGTAACTGACAAATCACAGTGAACATTTCATTTTAAATTGGTCCACATCATAATTATGTACAAAACAATTTTTTGAGCACTTTCTTTAAATTTATACAGAAATTTTGTAGGCAACTATAAGCTTTTACAGCAAACCAGTTCTTTACAGCAATGTGGGTTCATCGAAACATGAGCTTGCCTCTGATTGGTCTTTTTTTTCTACATTTGTATTCTTAGATTTCCATCAAACACTTTCACTTGCCTTATATGAGGCCCGAAACATCACAGTCACATTCAAAATTACCATTTCATTTTTTTGTTTAAAAAAATCTAAAATCCAGTCGGCAAGTCTAAACATCTTCATACATGGAGTTACATGTTACAGATGAAATTAATTTCTTTAAAAAAAAATAACCCTCTCCAAGAGGATTTTGATTAAGAAGCATGGAAATTAAACCACTGGCTTCCTGTGATCCATGGAGGCAAATAAATCATATATCTGTCAGGTTTCGGATTAAACATTTTTGAGAAACTCATTCTTAATTTGGCAATTTCTGGATGAAAATAAGATGCATATTTCAATTATTAAAAAAAAATGACTAATTTTTATGTAATTAGTTTCTTTATATGCCTTTTTTAAAAATGTATTTAAAATGAATGAATGTATGAATGGATGAATGAATGAATGAATGCACACATGAATGAATGAATGTCCACAACCCTTATCCTTATATGAATGAATGGATGAATGGATTGATGCGTGACTAAATGAATGAATGAATGAACAATTAATGAATGGATGCACATATGAATGAATGAATGGGTGAATGGATTGATGCATGAATGAATGAATGGATGGATGCAGGCATGAATGAATGAATGAATGAATGAATGAATTGATGACTGTCATGTGAGGAAGCTATCCACCTAGCTTATGGAATATTATCCATGGTTCTACTCAGGTGCCTTTTTGTGCCTGAGACAATATGCAGAGGGGCACCTGAAGTCTTCCTCCACCAGTACAGCTAAAAAGTCGCCATATGACCTTCAGAGTGTTGGTGTGATGTAACCAGAACAAACCCCCACCCCAGCCCCCAAACAATTACTTTAATTCACCAGCAAACAGATGTAAGTCTATGAATAATAAGAACTAGAACCCAATATGGCAACACAAATATTGCAATACTTTTTTATGACATCTGAATATTATGCAAGTTACTTCATTAATGGGTAAACACAAAATGATTCATTAATTATATTCAAATAGATAAATACAGAATCCCTAAAGAAAGCCCAACACGGCAAAATTGAAAATGTTGCAGGCTCGGTTTGATTGAGCCTGTTCATGGACGGTACTGGAAAGTGCAAGTTACCGTCCACGCCCCCTAGCACCGGCTTAAGCAGAATTCAACATTTAACATGAACTGGTAAAATTTAGAATTTTGAAACATCCGCAGATGTGTTTAAACCCAGACAAATTTCCAAGAATCACCACTTCCTCATTAATTACAGCCCTTTATACTAACCTAGACACATTTCCAAGAATCTATACTCTATGTGTTTTAATAGGATAATTATTTCCAAAATTAAAACAGACACATACATGTGACAAATGAAATGGGCCAAATCTGGATTTTCAGCTGGATTTTTAGGCTCAAAACTGGATTTTTTTATCGACTTGAATTTCAATGCGTGTTTGGCACATTTGGTTCAAAGAATCTATAATACCCTCAAAATCATTAAATGATTATACTTTTTATGATTTTTTTGTGGATCAATATTAATTTATTTCACCAAAAAATAAATAAATAAGTGTAGTCATACAGGCTATTTCAAAACAGTCACATTTTCAAATTTCATTATTTTCAGTTTGAAGAATTATATCTGTCTTTTCAGTCATTCAATAATTGTCTACAAGCTATTTGAAAATGTACAACAACTATTCATGAACATAAGACTCTGACAGTTAAATAACGTAACATAAGTAGAAGACTCAAAATAAATACAAGAATCGTTCCGTTAATTAAATCCACATTTTTGCCTCGATGATAGTGTAATTCCTAAACAAAACAAAAAAAATTACCCACTCACTAAAAATAGGTTAATAAGACCACAGATTTATATTACATTATTGTAATATAAATCCGTGATTAGACATCTCGAACAGGCTTTTGAATGATCCACTTTAAATGATTCTGCTCACCTTTTATCTTTATCAGTGCGGCACTAATCAAAGAAAATCAAAGGCTGAGTCGAATTCATACATGTAAATTTACAGGGTAGTTTTGATGACGTAGCGTGTAATACCTACTGCCAAATTACAAAAGAGGTCAATTGATTGACACACAACACGTGATAAGTTAAACATGTGAGAATAACTTTGGTTATAGGAATTGTTTATTACGTCACCTTGCTGTCAATTAGTGACTCAACATTTAATCCGCTATAATTTAGGATATGGACAGATAACAATCAATGCCCACGGTTTACATTTTAGATACAGGTGCTGTGTTTGATTTTTTTATGTTGATTTTTTTTTAAATATCGGGAATTCAAGCTGTAATATCGGGAATCGGGATCAGTGTTGAAATATCGGGATTTTTTTAAATCCCGCCGGGATGTCACATGTATGCAGACAGTAACTAAATTTTAAAATATTCAGTACAATATTGTCCACTTTTATTGTAGTGTAGTCTATCTCTAAACATGCTATAATCTTATGTACATTTGTACTTATGTCAAAAATATGTCAAAAAGGGTGTTGCTCCTTTATGATCTTATGTACTAAGGTCATTTATCCCAAAAACTATGATGATGACGAGGCATTTGATGACAATAGGTCTGTAAAAATTTCATTAAAAGCCCTTGCAATATAGAAGTTGAGCACAGAAGAAATTGTTCACACTCCGGCTGCCATCGCTCTCAACCACAAGCCTTAATTCGACACCACCAGTACTTTACAGAACAACAAGACTTTACTTGGTTGAAAAACCTGATTTAAAACCTTTTGTTACCATTTACAGAGTCAGAATAAATGAAACAAGAGCTGTCCGTAAGACAGCGCGCTCGACTTTTTTATTGCTTGCCAATAAAAAAAGTTTTTGCAGTAAAAGGCAATACAAGAATCTCTGTATTTTTAAAGTGAACAATGGCCATGAGCATTAAGATATTTAGTGAAGAATTATTTTACTGAATTGTGTGATACCCTTGAACACTGCAGCAAAGTTTGAAATGTTTAAGTCAAAAGAGGGCTGGTAAGAAAGAAAAAAAAAATAGTTGTTTGATACCCTTGAATATTACAGCAATGTTTATATGACATAATTTATGGTAAAGTGAACAAGTGGATAGGAATGAATTTTTTTAGATTTTTTAAGTTTTTTAGTGCTTGCCTATAATACAAAACATTGACAGTTAAGGGCCATAATTCAAATAAAATCTTTGACAGAATTACCTTCTCCTGGACATGTTTGGGAATCATGATTGTAAACAAGTATTCCAACTTTCAAATTAATATCTCAAACAGTTCAGTCAAAAAGTGGACTGGTACTAAAAACTTAACCAAGATTCTAAGTCGATAAAAGGCCTTAATTTTTAAAACAAATCCTTGACAGAGTTACCTTCTCTTGCGTACAGATGGGGGTAATGATGTGAAATAGCATTAAAAGTTTCAAAGCAATATCTCAAAGGGTTAAGGCAATAAGTGGATTTTACCCATATTCAATGTATTTTCTAAGTCAAAAAGGGGCATAATTCTGTCAAAAACCTTGACAGAGTTATGTCCTCTTGTCTGTTGATGAAGGTCGTGATGGTAAACAAGTATGGTCAGTTTCAAAGCAATACCTCCAATGGTTTTGAAATAAAGTGAGGTGGTACAAAAAACTTAACCAAGCTCAATACACTTTCTAAGTCAAAAAAGGGCCATAATTCTGTCAAAAACCTTGACAGAGTTATGTACTCTTGTCTGTAGATGGAGGTTATGATGGTGAACAAGTATGGTAAGTTTCAAAGCCATACTTGTAATACTTCTGAAATAAAGTGGGGTGGTACGAAAAACTTAACCAAGGTGTGACGCCAACGCCGACGCCGACGCCGGAGCGAGTAGGATAGCTCCCCTTTTCATAGAAAAGTCGAGCTAAAAACTATTTAAATGATAGTTGTTTTATCATTTAGTTTAAAAAAAAAACATAAGGAATACCATAATGTCTCTATTTAACGCTTGGAGGCTTGCATTTTTTAAACAAGAGGGCCATGATGGCCCTGAGGTCGCTCACCTGTATATAGCCCCCCCCCCCCCCCGGGCCAATTTTTACCCAAGGGCTTTTATTTGAACAGACTTGGTAGACACCCATAAGAAGATGTTTCATGCTAAACATCTAAGTTCTAGCTCATTGGGTTTTTTAAAAGAAGATTTTTTTAAGTTTTTACTATACACATATAGTTAAAAACAATGACACCCCTGGGGCAGGGCCAGTTTTGACCCCCAGGCTTTTATTTGAACAAACTTTGTAGATATTTACTTAAAAATGTTTCATGTATAATATCTAAACTCAAGCTATTTGGGATTTTTCAAAGAAGATTTTTAAGTTTTTGCTATACACATATAAGGAAAATCAATGACCCCCGGGGCAGGGCCAGTTTTGACCCCAGGGCTTTTATTTGAACATACTTGGTAGACACCCATTAGAACATGTTTCATGCTAAATATCTTAGCTCTAGCTCTTTGAGGTCTTTAAAAGAAGATTTTTTAAGTTTTTACTATATGCATATAGGGAAAATCAATGTCCCCCTGGGGCGGGGCCAATTTTGACCCCAGGGCTTTTATTTGAACAAACTTGGTAGACACTCATTAGAAGATGTTTCATGCTAAATATCTTAGCTCTAGCTCTTTGGGTTCTTTAAAAGAAGATTTTTTAAGTTTTTACTATATGCATATAGGGAAAATCTATGACCCCCTGGGGCAGGGCCAATTTTGACCTCAGGGCTTTTATTTGAACAAACTTGGTAGACACTCATTAGAAGATGTTTCATGCCAAATATCTTAGCTCTAGCTCTTTGGATTCTTTAAAAGAAGATTTTTTAAGTTTTTACTATATGCATATAGGGAAAATCAATGACCCCCTGGGGCGGGGCCAATTTTGACCCCAGGGCTTTTATTTGAACAAACTTGGTAGACATTCACTAGAAGATGTTTCATGCCAAATATCTAAGCTCTAGGTTTTACAGTTCTTTAAAAGAAGATTTTTTAAGTTTTTACTTAATGCATATAGGGAAAATCAATGACCCCCCCGGGCCGGGGCCAATTTTGACCCCAGGGCTTTTATTTGAACAAACTTGGTAGACACTCACTAGAAGATGTTTCATGCCAAATATCTTAGCTCTAGCTCTTTGGGTTCTTTAAAAGAAGATTTTTTAAGTTTTTACTATATGCATATAGGGAAAATCAATGACCCCCTGGGGCGGGGCCAAATTTGACCCTAGGGCTTTTATTTGAACAAACTTGGTAGACACTCATTAGAAGATGTTTCATGCCAAATATCTAAGCTCTAGCTCTTACGGTTCTTTAAAAGAAGATTTTTTAAGTTTTTACTATATGCATATAGGGAAAATCAATGACCCCCTGGGGCGGGGCCAAATTTGACCCTAGGGCTTTTATTTGAACAAACTTGGTAGACACTCATTAGAAGATGTTTCATGCCAAATATCTAAGCTCTAGCTCTTACGGTTCTTTAAAAGAAGATATTTAAAGATTTTTCTTTCGGTTGCCATGGCAACCAGAGTTCTGCATGAAATGGAATTCTTTGAACAATCTTGATAGAGCTTCATACAAAGAGTATTCCTGCCAAGTTTCATTAACATTGGCCTTGCGGTATCATAGAAGATGTCCTTAGAATATTTAAAATGTGGGTGGACGACTGACGACGGACGCCATTTGGTTGGCCATCCTAAAAGCTCACCTGCACTTTGTGCAAGGTGAGCTAAAAAGGGGGGCACTAATTAGAACTATAAAATTTGATTTAAAATATGTTTAGCAAAGATACAATTCATTATAAAAATCATTTATTCACTACTTTGATCTAATATATAATACAGGATTATATTCTTTTAATGATTTTACATTACTGGAGTGTCATTTATTGTTCTTTTTAAATAAAACATTTTGATATTTTGGACTGCTCTTTCATTTTGGATTATAAATCTATAATATAAGAGTTTTTTCTAACAAAATGTGGTGGGGGCACTAATTAGAGAGGGGGTGTTAATTAGAAACAATATTGTAGATAAATATATTTTGACCAGTACTTCAAAAATGCTGCATCTCCGGCAACAGCTGTTAATTCTTATCTCATTCCTAAAGTTGTGCACAAAGTTGCAATTTTTCACCCATTATTCAAAGCAATTTCAGTTATTCAGTGCAAAATGTAGAATACTCATTAACTTAAGAACAATCAACGTAATTTTTGCGACTTAAAATTACATTAAGAACAGTAAATAACCAAGACAAAGAACATGGAATGCCATTAATTACATCTGTGCATTTGATTTTTTGATCTTTCTATTTAATCATTATCTTTTCTTAATGTTTCTAGTTGTATCTTTTTTTTCACACAGCTTGTGTTTTGCATTATACAGCATGTCTTTTTGTGAGTGATCACCTAGCTAAGACAATAAATTCAGCCTAAAAGTCCCCTAGACTCAACCAGAGTATCACTGATGTATAATCCCCCCAATTTCCCACAAATGACAGACCATAGTATGTGTTCCCCAACATGACCAGAGTATGTGTTTCCCTTACATGACAAGAGTATGTGTTCCCCTTACATGACCAGAGTATGTGGTCCCAAACATGACCAAAGTATCATCACAGTGGTCCCCATAACATTACTAGGGTATGTGTTCCTCCAACATAACCAGAGTATGTAGTCCCCATAACATTACCAGAGTATTAATGTTCCCCAACATGACCAGAGTGTATGTTCCCCTTACATGACAAGGGTTTGTATCCTCCAACATGACCACAATATGTGTTCCCAAAATCATGTCCAGAGTATGTGGTCCCCCCAACATGACAAGAGTATGTCGTCCCCCCAAACATGACCAGAGTATGTGGTCCCAAACATGACCAGAATATGTGGTCAGAGTATGTGTTCCCAAAAAAATGACAATAGTATGTACTCCTAAAACACAACCAGATAATGTGTTCCCAAAACATGACCAGAGTCTGTTTTCCCAAAACATGTCCAGACTATGTGTTCTCAAAAACATGACCAGACTATGTGTTCCCCAAACATACTTTTCTCAAGTTGGAGAATATGCTTGTTGTTAGAAATCCTTAGATTTATGCTGCGGTGAGGCTAGAATTCCTTAGATTTGTAGTCAGACGTCTTAACCAATTGGTTGTCCTCAGTGCATAAAGGGGAACCTAATAACGTCATTAAATTGGTTGCAGAATCACATCTATGAGTTTATCTAATTTCTACATGGCATAAAACATAACAAATTTACAACATGATGGTACAATAAAAAATAATTGCAATCTTTTTTGGTTACAAAGGCAATAACTTTAAAAACATAATAGAAAGCTGCAAAAGTTTGCACAACTCTTTAGCTCACAGCTTCTGATACGAAAATCATCAGAGAAGAAAATTCTGCAGGTGAAACTTATGTGCTAATTTAATTGCCTGCTATTGCAGCTGAGAGGGGCAGCATGCAGCTGATTCAAATTACCTCCCTTGGAAATTAATACAGTTCATAAAAGTGCATCAAAGCAAGGTATAATCAGACAAGAACAGTTTTATATTCGTAAATTTAATAACTTCCTTCTCTTTTGACTGCTTTAATGCATACTGAGCAGTGCAAAGTCTGGTGAAAATTAGCTTTATATTCACAGACACTTATGCTCGTTTTACACAAAAATATGCCTAAAATAAAGGAAAACTAAAGCCATGCAGTGTTTCTGTAACATACATTGCGGAGTATACTAAAATAAATTAGTCTAAAATAAAGAAAAACTAAGGATATACTTAAGAAAATGGTACATTGTACAATATGCAAACACTGAAAAAATTACAATACACTTGTTTATATAAAAGGATTGCAATAACATCATAACTCAGAGCATGAACAGATAAAATCAACAGATGCATAATCCTTGAGGCAGTGCAATGGGGCACCCGAGTAAAATAATGGACCTTAATCTGGCTTAAAGCTACATAGCTTCATGACATCCAGAAGTCCTTGGCAAGATTTGAACCCGCAACATGTGAAGGGCAATTCTATTAATGTCAGTGGCTTTAACCACTCATCAATGGAGGCCACCATGACTCTCTTCTTAATTTAGATTAAGAATCTCACTTTGCAGTAAACACTTAGCAAATTTATCATATTTTAAAATTGCAACCATAGTGACAACTTAAGTACAACATATAAATTAATAACATTTATATGCCTGAACAGCTTCAGACTGACAATTATGTTTTTAAAAAACTCAGAGTTTAGCTTCCGAGTTAAATCGTTAAATCCAACATAGCCGAGAATCACAACTTTCTCAAGAACAAAATTCTACCAAGTTATGAATCGGTTCACATCAAAGAAAACATAATGCATTTTAAGACCTGTTATAATTGATAAAGGAGGTTTTGGTTATACACAAGCATAACCTATTCTTAACTAATTACTATCTTATCATTTCATCAAAGAAACAACATATCCCATCAATCATGATATGAACAACTTATTGACAAGTTGGCAAACATTGTTCTGCACCACTTCCATTGGTATTTTCATCTTCCTCAAAGCAGGAACTTTTAACAACTTATTTTCGTAATTGCAATCACTTTACTGATTGAAGCTTGAAATACTTTTCAAGAACATTGTGTGAGAAGGTTCTCTGTTGATTTCTCATGTATGAAAATGTTCCCTGTTGATTTTCAATGTGAAAAGGTTCCCTGTTGATTTTCAGTGTGAAAAGGTTCCCTATTGATTTTCAGTGTGAAAAGTTCCCGGTTGAATTTTAGTGTGATGATTTTTAGTATGAAAAGGTTCCCTGTTGATTTTCATTGTGAAAAAAGTTTCCTGTTGATTTTCAGTGTGAAAAGGATCCCTGTTGATTTTTTAGTGTGAAAATTTTTCCTGTTGATTTTCAGTGTGAAAAAGTTCCCTGTTGTTTTTCAGTGTGAAAAATTTCCCTGTTGATTTTCAGTGCGGAAAAGTTCCCTGTTGATTTTCAGTGTGAAAAATTTCTCTGTTGATTTTCAGTGCAGAAAAGTTCCCTGTTGATGATTTTCAGTGTGAAAAATTTCTGTTGATTTTCATTATGAAAAATTTCCCTGTTGATTTTCATTATGAAAAATTTCCCTGTTGATTTTCAGTCTGTCAAAATATTTCCTGTTGATTTTTAATTTGTGAAAAGGTTCCCTGTTTATTTTCAGTGTGACAAAGTTTCCTGTTCATTTCCATGTGCGAAATGGTCCCCTGTAGATTTTTAGTGTGATGATTTTTAGTGTGAAAAAGGTTCATTTGGTAAGTATGAACTTTTATTCTATGATTTTGAAACTATAATTATTACTTATTTACTGAAGGAAAGAAAAAATGTACACTCATATTGCACTAAGGTTGGGAACAAAATAATGCAACTTTACAATAGTATTGCACTCAGGGTTGAGAACAAAATAATGCAAATTTACAATAGTATTGTACTTACGAAGAGAACAAAATAATCCGGTATTCCTCCAAGGTTATTGGGAACAAGATAATGTAAAGGTACAATAGTATTGCACTTAAGGTTGGAAACAAGATAATTTAAAAGTAAAATAGTATTGCACTGAGGATGCCAACAGCATCACGTAAAGTATAATATTGTTCTGCACTAAGGAACAAAATAAAATGAAGGTACAATAGTATTGTATTTAAAGGAACAAAATAAACTTAAGATTAATACAGTATTAACTGACCTCAGCTTAAAAAAGTTAGATTTTATATAATAATAAAAAATTATGTTAGATTATATTCAATAGTACCTGAAATAATGTATAGTGGGGCAACTGAGGTCTGACAATTAAATTAGGCGTCTACACTGTTAATGGCTCACCAACTTAAAAAACTTTAAATTTTCATCTTGATATACCCAAAAATTGTTTATGGACAGTTTCAGCAGGTTAAGGGTTTAAGAGTGAAAGATAAAACTCCTGGAGGACTATTTTCTTGGAAATTTGTCTACATTTGTGTAAATAATTAATGGCTGATTTGTCATTGTCCATTTATAAAGTAACTTCTATAATATTCAGACGTCTTTAAAAGGATTGCAATTTTTATGTAGTCACTTTGGGGCCTATTTCTTATTATTCATAGACTTATATCCTGTTTGCTGAAGAATAAATACATTAAAATAAAATCTTATTATTTCTGAGATGACAAGAAGTGACATGTGAAGTTGGTGCGCTACTTTGGCTGCTATAAATTGTGCAGTATCTAAAAATAGTAACATACTGGAGAGGTATGGTTAATGTTTTACAAATATTGTTGAAGGATTTGGCAAAAGGAAATAAAAATTACAAACAATTATTTGACTCCATGAAATTCTACCTTTTTTTTAAAGAAAATTAACATACATCTAATTTTTAACCAGATATTTTGCCAAATTAGTAAGATTTTTCAAAACATTTAATACAAATCCTGACAGTTATGAATTAAGTTATAAAAAAAACTTTAAATTACTAGAAGTCATGGTTAAATTTTTATTCCACTGAATCAAAGTTTTCATTTATCAGGGAATTTTTTTTTAAATAGAATGCATTTCATCTCCATAAATGTATAAAACGTCATGTATTTAAATGTACAGACTCACTGGCTAGATTTAAGTTCTTTTTGGGCAAAAACGAAAATTACAATTTTGATTACTTTATGAATTTCAGACACCATACTTCAACAGACAAAGATATGTTCAAATTAAAGAATTACACAGATTTCTTGGGTTGTATACATTAACAATTTTATCTCAAGGGTAAATTTGGGGAAAAAAATTCTATGGGAATCAGAAATCAATCCATTAATTGTGAGGTTAAAAGACTGTCTGCACATTCATGCAATCTTAATTAGATTTTGTATTGCTGCAGGCCTAACTTTCATTTCATTGTTACAGGACAAACCACCATCATAATCAAAGCACTGGAGGCACTGTTGTTAATTGGTACTACAATCACCATGGTAAGTAACTCTAACCATGCTAAATATCTTAAATCGGACTGGTACGTCTTTCAATCTAGACAAAACTATCTATCATTGTTTGGAAAGAAATAATAAGAAAAATTTTCAAAATAAGAACTGAACAGAGACAGTACACAGACCATATGATCAGAGTGCATGGATGTGAAGGTCATGATCTTGGTTTGCACTGGTCACATGGGCAAGATTAGTTTGAATTCTAACAAAGATTTCTATGTAGATTAAAGATACATGTATTTGTATTATTCTGCTGTTTCTTTTTTTGTGGGGGTGGGTGGGGGGAGAGGGGTGAAAGGTAGGGAGCCAAGATGTTTGAACTTATTAAAGAAAAACAGTAACACAGGGTGGTAGTGTTTATAAGGTAAGCATGATTGTGACCCTAGTAAAGCTTAATGAGCCCACAATCCTGCACATTCCCTGGGTAAAATTACCCACATTCCCTTGGTAAAAATGAATCCACATTTTCTGGGTAAAATTAACCTTCATTCCCTGGGTAAAATACACCCACATTTCTTGGGTTAAATGAATGTACAATTTATAGGTATAATGAACCCCCAATCTCTGGGTATAAGAAAATAAGGAACCCAAAATTTTCTGGGTATGATTAATCCACAATTCCTTGACCCACCATCATTTCATGACACTGCCCACATTATTAGCAAGACCCTAAAAAAATGAATACTTTTTATTTCATGCTTCAGTAATGGACATTGATAAATAAGCCAATGATTGTTTTGCCTTAACTGATTCCTGCAATTAATTCCCTTATAACTGGTTTTCTGGTTGTTTGAACAATTTGGACAATTTGCTCTTTTGCTGTGTTTGCTTTTAATTCATTTCCATTTTTTTGCTGTTTTTGATATTTCTTTTCTATATATTTCTTTTTTCATTCATTTTTTTTGATACTTGATTAATGTAATGCACTGAATTTGCTTAATATCAATCAAGTAATTAATTACTTTACATCCAAATCTTAACAACATACAGCATAAATTTTACCTTTTGACCTCAATTAAAGAATAACATAAAAGTTTTCCTTAACTGGTAAAACAATTCAAATCCTTTTAAACAAAGCAATATAATTTCAGCCAACAAAAAAAAAACAAAAACAAAAAACACACAAAAAACTTATTTCTATTAACCAATTGTAAACAGATATTACAAATGTATACATAATTTCTAAAGCTATCATCCACGCTTTAACTTAGGTTCACATGAGGTCTAACGGTGAAAAATCACTTAAATCTGATGTAAACACTATATATTTTCTTTATAGTTCACAATTTCCTGTTAAAAAGATTTATGTAACTCAATTATTTTAATTGATGGCACATGGATATGTGATAAACACCTTCTTTTTTTTACCATTAAATCAATTAACACTGAATTACTAAACATGTAAACATACCAAGAGAAACAACTACCCTGGATCAACAGGTATTCTTAGAAATGTGTGAGGAGTGAAGTAGAAGAATTATTCAAATGCTTATAAATTGTCTAATGTTCAACCTCTTTTCAATTAACAAAGCTGATAAAATTAGTTTAAAGTCCCCCATTACAACATTCTCACAAAATATTTCAATTTGAAAAACAAATCAATCAGGCAGTGTTTGCTATATTCTGGCTTTCATTAAGACAGAAAGCATTACGTAATGCACTTCGTGGCACATTCCCTAACAAAAACATCAATTCTGATATAAAACATAAGTTTATTTTTACCTGGAGTAAGAAACAACAAAGTACATAGCCCTGTCAAAAGTTGAATGGCAATTTTGTCATAAAGCTGCATGCCTCCAGATAAGCCAAAATATTTCAAGAAAATCAAATTTGAGAAAAATGTACTAAGATTATATGATATGTAAAAAGATTCAACATTCAAGTAAAAGTTTACATGTTATATGCAAATAAAAACTGCTTTTAAAGTATTTATCATCATATTTCTATTGCGTGACTAACACAGTACAGACTATTTTTTGCATATTTTGACCCCTTTTGGTAATTTATGTTGATTCTATTAGTACTGATTGCAATGTGTAAATTACATTCTTTGTTCACTTCAAGAAATTTACTTTTAAATACATTTTCAAAAGTTTCATGAAAATAATCATGAAACTGTAGGTGTGTTGCTTTATTTATAAAATTTTGTTTATTTATTCTTTTTCTTTTCTCAAAATTTTGTTATTCTTTTTTTTTTCCAAATGATCTATTCCTATGAGTTAAACAATTTATACAGAACAAGAGATGATTCTTGCACTTTGGTATAATTAAGACCATCTTGTAAGTAAACCAACCTTGCAAAGCAAAAAAACAGATAAGAAAACTTTGCACTTTAGATTTTATATATTATCCATCAGCTTGTTAAACTAAATTTACTGGAACACTTTCATTAAACTTAATAAAACTATTGCTGAAGTGAAGGAATCGAAAACTCTTTGGGGTCTACTGGTACAGTGAATTTATCACTGACATAAAACATTCTTGTTTCAACATTTCCCAGAGGACCATGAAAGCTTTTATATCTTCTGTAATTAATACATGGTCGGCTTCAAATGTCACAGATACAAAGGAAATGGAATCCTGTTCGCTATTTTCACTTTATTTACAGTTACTTGTTTCATGTTAGTCCTGAATAAATTATTTATATAAATTTCATGCTGGCAGAGAAAAGGTTCTGGAGCCAACATAGCTTGGCATTGTCTTTTACTTTTAAGGAATATTTGTCAAAGAAATACATTTGGTCATGAATTTGTTGACATTTGAGCCTGTCATTGCTTTTAGTACTGATTTTGTTTTGCGTTTGGCTTGATAATGCTGGTATATTTTTTGTGTCTGGCATTTTGGCAATGAGTACAGTTAAAATGATTTAGTCTATTGCATGGAAGTCAAAAAGCAACATTTTGCTTTTTCACAATTTCTTCAAGCATCTTACTTGTTTTAAATCCATTGATACAACATAGCAAAACTAATGTTTCCCCTTTGTACAGAAAGTGGCAATTTTTCATTTTTGAGGCTTCAAAATTAATGTGCTTTTATTAATAATACATTGTCAGAAATACAAATTTCACAATACTTCTGATGCTTTTGAAATAATCTTAACACTTGGAGAACTGATTCAAAGAATTAATTTCTAAGATGGCATACTGGCAAGCTGGAAACATTGAACAAACTAAAATTGAAGTTTTAATAACGTACAGACAACAGTTGGGAAATAATTAATTGCATGCATTCACTTTTAAAATCTCTTCACTTAATCCACAATGTTTCATATTAAAAGTGGTTATTTGTGATTTCATAGGTATGAACTAAAGTACAAAACATAAACAGCAAACTGTTCAAAGAGTGTTTGGTACATATCAGGAAATAGGCAAGACATTTTATTTACTCACATACAGGGCATTCTGATTTTAACTTTACCCAATAGGTATTATGGTACAATAGTTAAATGTCAAAAAAAAAAATGTTTCTAAAAATAATTCTTCAAAATGGTATGTAAGAAATAGACAACTTGATACATATCTTTTAAAAGAATTTGTTCTGATAAACTTAAATGGCATCAAGATAAACTTAAATGGCATCAAACTATATTGCTATATGTGTATGCAATTAGATATTCACAGTGGTTGTCTAAGAAAGGGGAGCCCATGAAACAGTCTGACAAATAAGAAGAAAATATTGTGTTCCAAAAGACCAATGAGATTGCTGAATTGATACCAATAAATACTGGTAAACAATTTTTTTTCAGTAACACATGCTGGGGCAATATTGGAAATATAACAATAAATCAAATCAGTTGCTAAGTACAGTGATATTAAGATGTAGACATTCTTATGCTTTCATCCAAAGAGCATTTTGTTAATGTAATATTTAGGTGAATAAGGTTGAAACATTCAATGAGTTAGTAACAAGGTACTTCCTAACATTGGCAGATAAATCATTATTTTCTTAATGGTTAACTACTTCCTGAGAAAAAAAGCGTTATGTATCTAGAAGCCACATGGATAGAAAATTATAATTATGTAACAAATTTTTACGGCTTAGCTTTTCATGGTCTTTACAAAGACTCATTATTTTAGCCCCAAAAATGTTATAACTTTCATTTCACAAAAAACTTATTTTTAGTGTCCTTAAGGCTGTTTCCAAGTTCTATCTCATTGACCATAATAGGTCAACCATCTTTGTCTATTTTTGCATTGTAGAATTTAGTACAGTTTTAGTCATTTAGTATTTTGTAAGAAGTCAAAAAACAAATTTTTCACAATTTTTTATTTTCAACAAATTTTTCACATCGCGTACAAATTTTTAGGTATAAATTTTCAAAAGCTCTAAATCATTCATGATTTAAAATTCTAAGAAAAAAAGAATTTTTTTTCTCTTTGTGAAATTTATGGTCTTAAAAAAAAAAAAACATAAAAATTTTTCCAAAAAGCCGTATGTCAAAATTTTAATACATTTGAAATTGTTTTTTTAAATACTGGGTTTAAAATATAATGACAGAATCAGATATTCAAAATATTTTTGCCCCAATTATTCTGCAAAAAGATTGCCAATACTATTGTTAGAAAGCTGATGGATCAGATGTTATGCCATTATTAATGCATTAATGTATAATGATGTGCTCTTTTGACAATTTCTCTTTTATTTTGGAGCAAAAGTGATTGATTCAGATAATTATCAAAATTTAAACGCATGACCAAATGCTCTTTGACCGAGTACAAAAACCTTTACCTCCTGTCTCCTTGGCCTACTTTCCTGAAACAGTGAACATCTAAAAACAAGGGCAAAGCCTAATTAAAGCAAATTCTCTAAGGTTTGCAATATAGGCTAAAAAGAACCACTGTTTATAACTGATTATGAGCTCTATAAAAAGAGAATTTTTTCAAAAACTCATAGCCTCCAGGGTAATCAGACACATCATTCACAAGTGAAAACTTCTAAATATTTCTAGATCAAAGAAAGTGCAAATCAGTTATAAATCTGTTATAATTGATAAAAGAGATCGCCTGTTACAGAAAAAGTACACCTATTTCTAAACTAATTATGATCTTTCTATTTCAGAAATCAAAGCCATGAATTGCCCCCATCTGTTACAAAGTAAACAACTTAATATTGACAAGTTCAGACAAAACTGTCATAAGTCATTGAAATAAAGGCTATAAGCAGTTAAACAATGTTGGTGGTATTTTGATACAAAATAGATTAATTCCTCTAAAAACATCAAAAAATGCTTGAGGGGTGGGACCCCCTAGTCACCTTGACACACATACATAACTTCCTATAAGAATTAAGTACAAAAATATTTTTAGCCTCAGTGACCTTGCCCTTGACCCAGTTGTTGCATGTAACCAATGGTAGAGGATTATTAAGATTGGCTTATCAAATATCTATGACATTTTTCAATAAATGAAGGTATGTCACTAAGAGAAACATTTAATAGAATTAGGCAAGAGGAAACATGCATTGCTTAAAAATTACCATTACCTGATGCATTTAATCTAATACATAATACATAAAAGGATATAATTAATTTGTCTGATTTATAATGTGTTGCATGCCTTAACAAAGAAATAATGCTGGTAGACTGGGCAAAGTCTGTTAATTAACAGTTGTAAGTACATATTGAGCAGCGCCTGAAGTTGTAGACAGTGCAATATCTGCAGTTGTATAGTTTCACACAACTTTTGCAGTGATATATTAATATGTTATGTCTGCAGATCTTAACAAATAAGGCTTCTTTTTTTCTTTCTTTCTTTCTTTCTTTCTTTCTTTCTTTCTTTTTGTGTGTTTGGTTTTATGTTGCACCAACACAGAATAGGTCATATGGCGACTTTTCCTACTTTACTGGTGGAGGAAGACTTCAGGTACCCTTTCGTGCATTAATAAAGCACAAACTGGCACCTGAGTGAAAACACCAATGTTCCATAAGCTTGAAGATAGCTTCCTCACATGACAGAATCCAAAGTCCGTCAGGAATTGAACCCACAGCGGTGAGGGGTGAGTGATTTGAAGTCAACAACCATAACCACTCAGCCATGGACGCCCCAACATGGCATCTAGTAAACATTATAGGACAACACTGTAGGGATTATCTATATAATAAAGGAAACATAAAAAATTCCATTACAGACACAAAAATTCTCTTTAAATAAAACACTTGTTCTTCACATTTAGTTTCTTTCACAAGAGGATAATTTTCATACAAATTTTTATTGTCACTTTCACATTTTCTTGTTGATTTTTTCAGCCCAAATTGTGTTAACAGAAGCGTTTAACCGCTTTTCGTTTTTGGGGTCTTTTTGCACAATAATGTAAAAAGATTATTCTGGGAAGCAGAGAACGTCAATGATCTAAAATTTTAATTATTCTCGAAAACGGAGAGCTCCAATTAAATGATCTGAAATTTTCACACAAGCTACTGGTACACACCTTCATCAAATGGTACATGATTCTTGCAAACATTATTTTCAGTCTAGTCATGGTTATTTCCAGTCCTGTCATGCCAGAAAACCTTGGTTAGAGTCCCTCTGGCATATATATTTTTAAAATGGCTTACATCAATAAATATTACATGTTACCACTTATTTTCAATGGACTATATGCCGGTATTACCAATGTCTACTTTACTTTACAACCAAAACCAAATAAAATATTTCCAAATAAATTTAAATTTAAATCTAAGCATCAGGAAATAAAATTGCCTTTAAATGGAAAAATGGACAGAAATTTTTTCACATTTTTTTATTTTATCCCAGTCCATTTTGGTTCGGAACTCCCTTACTTTTTTGAAGTATTATTATTTAGGTAAATCCCGACCTTGATTAAAAACTTTAAATTTTTAGTTAATCTCTTCCTTAGACAATTAAAAAAGTTCAATTAAAACTTTAATCACTTTTTTTTCAATTCATTAATAACCCCTTCAAGTCTATGTTCCCAAAACTTTACCTTTTTAAGTTCAAATTCCTGGTATTAAATTTTAAAGACAGTACTAATTGTAATATGGGGAATCAAAGCTTGCCCCCAAATAGTGCAAGTAAAAGGCGGCAAACATTTTTAGCTACAAGCCTAATTTCTTTGCCTTATTCTTAGAAATGCCTTATAAAGAATAAAATGAAAGAGCACTGTGTTCTGGCTGAAGTTTCACTTAATGATTTTCAAACCCGTGATCATATCTAATACTAGGCTACTCAGTGACTTAAATGATTTAGCTCTCGGCCCTGAATAAAGTATGAATAAAGTATCATTTATGATAAACAAGCCCTGGATATGGCATAATGAAAACATAATGCTTATTTTGCAGTTTCACTCTCAAGCTGTTAAGATTTTTGATAAACTTGTTAAATGATTTTCACATGCAACAGAAGCAAAACCCATAATGAACATCTGTGCATTTGACTTGTGGCTTTTGTTTGTTCCTTTAAACACATTAATGTAAACTTTCATCAATATTTTATCTGATAGAAGTTTTAAAGATGGCAAACAGTTTGAAAGAAAGTGCGACGATTAAGTTTATCAGGTAGACATTATAATTTTTTCCATGTAATGCAGTCAATACCTCACATAAAGCTTTTCCCTGCATGTTGTTCTCTTTACTTTCCTTGCATTTTCCTATTTGTAATATCAGAAAATATAGATTTTCATTGTCCCAATTTTAAAATTTTCAAATGTAATTTAAATAACTTTTTCAAATTTTAAAAGCCCCTGACCTCATTACAATATCGTTAGTAAATTTCATATTTCATGAAAATCAACAATTCTTCCAAACGGTTACTAAATACTGTTATTTAAATTAAGAAACATTCAATATTCTTAACATAATATATTGTTTTACACTTTGAAAACTTTAAATGACTTGATAAAGGACCAAAAGTTTTTTACAAATGATTTATAATGCAAATCTAATCTATTCCTTGATTGGTCCATATTCAAAGTTACATAAGGGCATGACCATTTTATTCATACGGGTTGGTCCAAACTTTCAAGCAGGGCAAGTCCATTTTATTCATATGGGTTGGTCAAAATTCAATGCAGGACAAATTCACTTTATTCATATATATTGGTCCAAATTTGGAAGCAGGGCAAGACCATATTATTCATATGGATTGGTCCAAACTTAAAAGCAGGGCAAGTTCATTTATTCATATGGGTTGGTCCAAATTTTAAAGCAGGGCAAGTCCATTTATTCATATGGGTTGGTCCAAATTTTAAAGCAGGGCAAGTTCATTTTATTCATATGTATTGGTCCAAATTTGGAAGCAGGGCAAGACCATTTTAGAAGGCCGCATTGTAAATAAGATGTTGCAATCTGTATATGTCTTAATGTGTTACCTTCGGTAAATAAAGTTATTATTATTATTATTATTATTATTATTTTATTCATAAGTATTGGTCCAAATTTGGAAGCTTATTCATATGTATTGGTCCAAATTTGGAAGCAGGACAAATCCATTTTATTCATATGTATTGGTCCAAATTTGGAAGCAGGGCAAGACCATTTTATTCATATGGATTGGTCCAAATTCAATGCAGGGAAAATTCATTTAATAGGTTCATTAATGTATTTTATGATGTATTAGGTGAAGAGGACCACTTTGTGCTTGTATGATATACGTGTTGATCGTCTACAAATATGGACATATCGTATCCTAGATTGATGTGAACATTATAACGTATCATACCCTGCGGTGATCTGACCGAGGTCAACACATATTGTTTGATAGTCTATGATGATTCGGCTGAAAGAAGTCAGCAATTCATATAAATATGTCTGAAAAGTACCATCGATACTTCATACGCAGACATTGACAAATGTTTCGGCAGTTATTTTGCTCCAAACAAACACAAAGAATCAATCCCAGCAAGATCCCCTAGGCGCATTTGAATATTTTATCTAATAACAAGAAAAGGCAAAGTATATTACAGCAAATTGTACCATCAAATCATAGTATGAATTCATTGAATATTTCCTTAAAAAAGCAGTATAGATATATTTCGTGTGACAAGAAAAATGCCATTTTCACAACCTGTTACATAATAATTTCCCTCCAATCAATTTCATGACAAATATTTAATTAAAATATCCCTGTTTTATATCAAACTACTTGGGTGTTTTATTTCTCTTGAATTAAACCTAGTGAAGTAACAACCTTGTGTAAAATAGCAAGAAAACCATGTGTTGATATTGTGCCCGTATACTCGCCACTAGTTGCCCAAAATTGGACAAGGCCTCAAGAAGATAAGTAGACATTTTATACTTTGGAGGATAATGCAAGATACAAAAAGATGCCAAAATTCCAAACTCTTATGGTTGTTTAGAGTGCTAAGTGTTTACGCACTCATACACAGGACCTCGATTGAAAGTCTAATCTGCAACACTTGTAAATTACTTCAGTTGGCCAGCCTGGGAATCGGACCAACAATGTCAAAATTACAAGTATCACGCTCTAACCGCCTAAGCTATGCTGTTTGGCAAGAGAACCATGAAAGCTTACCTTTACCTCAATTCCAGGTGAGCTAAAAACATAAAGGATAATGCCCCCTGCCCAAACAAAGTCATTTAATTACAGCTGTGCATCTAACTTCAGGCAAAGTGTCCTGACAAACTATTTGTACAATATGTTATGTTTTCTGTTTCTAACACAGAGGTAAAAGTAATAAAACTGTTTTTGAATGATTCTATCACAGATAGCAAAGATTACTTTTTTTTATATCCTGAAGCTATAACATTTATGAGGCTATATGACATAAAAGGCAATGACGTATAACAGAATCAGAAATTCCTTATATAACTTGTTGGATTTTTTATCTTTTAAATTTTCTTTTGCAAACCATCTTAAAATAAGAAGAACTTGCTCTTGTACTTTAATTAACAAAGAAAAAATAAATTTTGCCCTTTTAATTATTAATTACTTTAGTTATACACTATAAAGTAATGTAGGGTTTTTTTTTTAATATAAAATGTAATTTCTATTTCTTTTCTTTTTTTTTGTAACTCTTAAGAAAACCAGAGAGAACAGAGAACATAGCTGGACAATGTTTTCTATACTACTGTAAGGGGCAGTAACTCTTTATAAATCATCAAAGCAAATTAAAGACCCTGACAGATCAGAATATACATTAATTCATTCAAGGAAGCTGTGACCTTTGAGTGTTAGATCTTTTTTTGAACAAACACTGAATTTGATAAGTATTTACACAAATAAGAGATTAATGTAATGTGATAAAAAAATCTGACTAATAATAGTAAATCATTATTCACTATTCATTTTTTTTCCAAATTATCAAGATTTATTCCCCTTCATTAACTAAACAACTGGAAATTAATTATAAGTAAGATATAACACAAAATTTTCCTTTCATATTACACTTCAAGATTTACATACAAATATTTACATTTCGAATTTGGTATAAAATCATGTCTATCATTTTGGACAGAAAACATTAGGACAGAAACATTTTGGCACCCTGAGATCCCAGAAAGGAGCAGATGATAAGTGATATAAAACAAATACATTATTTTTACCTGGAGTAAGATCAAACAGCAAAATGATAAGTTATCAAAAATTGACGAAAATGTGTTCCTTTAATTGCTTTTTCATGAAAATAAAGGGGCATACTTGCCAGTAAATAATTCGCATTAAAACATTTTGAACTAAAATTAAACCATTTACTTAAAGTAAGATAGTTACAAACCCAATTTCCGGAATAACCCAAGCATTACCAATTGTTACACTAATTCTTTTGCTGTGCACTTATTTAACTTTCTTGAACCAAAATTCCTCTGTTGTACCCTTGTTCCTTTTGCTGTATCTTTATTGTACCTTAATCCCTTTGGCTATTCCAAATTCATTTGCTGTACCCTTATTCCTTTGCTGTACCCTAATTACTTTTCTGTACCCCTTTTTCTTTGCTGTACATTTATTACTTTTCTGTACCCTTAGTCCTTTGCTGTACCCTTATTACTTTCCTGTGCCCTTATTCCTTTGTTGTACCCTAATTTCTTTGTTGTACACTAATAATATTCCTTTGCGGTACCCAAATAACTTTTCTGTACCCTTAGTCCTTTGTTGTGCCCTAATTACTTTTTGTACCCTTAAACCTTTGCTGTTCCCAAATTACTTTTCTGTACCCTTATTCCTTTGCTGTACTCTAATCACTTTTCTGTACCCTTATTTCTTTGCTGTACCCTAATAACTTTTCTGTAACCTTCTTTCTTTGCTGTACCCTATTCACTTTTCTGTATCCTTAGTCCTTTTCTGAACCCTTAGTCCTTTTCTGTTCCCAAATTAATTTTTATCTGTACCCTTATTCCTTTGCTGTACCCTATTTTCTTATCTGTGCCCTTAGTCCTTTGCTGTTCCCAAATTACTTTTCTGTACCCTTAGTCCTTTGTTGTACCCTATTTACTTTTCTGTACCCTTACTCCTTTGCTGTTCCCTAATTGATCTTTGTTGTAACCTAATTCCTTTATTGTACCAATTTATTCCTTTGTGGTGCCCTTAAATTCCTTTGAATGTATGTAATTGAATTAACTTTTATATTGTATCTTGCTATGAATTAATAAGCATTCATTTTTGTCACAAAAATATTCATAATAAAATATGAGTAACATATATCTTTGACCTATCAAAATATGGTTCTATTGAGATTGAAGAGAACTGCACAGATATCACATGTTACCTAGGATGATTCAATTTTGGTGGCATATCAGCACCACTGCTGTCATTCAAAAAGTTAATTAAATCAAATAAAACCTGACTATCAAACAAGATTCAAACATTCAGAACTTAAGTAATTAAAACGGAAATCTTCAAGGCTTATTTTGGCACAAACTACCTTAAGAATGTATGTAGTTTTTGTGCTCTTGTTATGAAGTCATTTAGTCTTTTATTGTCATTTAACACTTAAACAATAGCATATTTTGAAATCATTCACAAACATGGAAATCTTCCAGGACTTCTCATTTGAAACCCTGTACACCTGGGACTTTGTTTTAGATCATCAAATTCCTCATAAAATTCCTCATAAAATTCCAACTATGCTGGAACAATCAAAATGGTAAAATTCCCCACACTAGAAATTAGCTTATTATTCCTTGGCAAAACAATAGAGGCAGGTTAACACCTCACAATTCTTTCAATTGCACCCCTCTCTCTTTCAAATATAAGAGAGGCTATGTGGCGTAGGTTTATAAAGGAAAAAAGGAATGGCACGAAAATAAAGCATTTAAACATTTTTTTTCCACATTTTTTTTTTCAGTTTATGCCTGCTAGAAGCAAATGATTTTATACACGTGACCCAAGTGAACAGGATAACCCTGCGCATCGATGTACTGCAAAATCATTATTACTCGTGGGGCACTAATTTCGTGATTTTTGTGGATAGGTCAATCTACGAATTTAAGATCAAACAAAATTTTATTTTGTCTGCTGTAAGATTATTTTGCATCCTTTTATTTTTACATTTTACCTTTTGGAAAAAATGAACAGTCCACAAATTCTAGTACCCACGAAAATGTTGTATGTGACAAAAACACGAAATTTCATGCCCACGAAATTAAGTGAATTCACAGTATATTGGAAAATGAAGAAAAACAGGGCAGTTACGGAACAGAACCGCAATTAACAATTTGTTTACAGTAACTGAATACATGTATCCATAAAACGGATGTCACCAAGGCTAACAGTCAAATAAAAAATAATAACAAAATTTGAAATTTTTGACATTTCACAAGTCCTTAAATTTCAATCATTGCTCACTGTGGCACAAATTGTGACTACGAAAAAAAATCAAACAACAAGCAAACAACATTTTAAAAATAACTGGATATCCTTTCGACGGCCATAGCGTAATAAAACGTACCGAAAAATCGACTTCTCAAAAGCCAGGCGCTATAGTCATAAGAAGGCTACAACGTAATAAACCGGTATAAAATTTTAGCTTCCTGAATGCCACTACTGTTTGTCGTAGGAAGGCCACCAAAATTTAGTTTTAAATGACTAAATTCTTGAAGTTTACCTTTCATTTATTTCATTCTGTTAAATGTTGTTCAAATAAAAACACCAAATATGTTAATTGTATAGTGCCCTTATTGACTGATATAGTAAATGTTTAGATATACAGTACACTTTTTAATTAATGTGGTAATCAAATCGATATCCAAATTAATTGAAGAAAATCTTCTAAATGGTATAGTATTTTAAAATGCATTTATTGATACATCAAACGAGTTTCTGTAAGCAGTTCTCTTATTTGAAACAAAAATGAGTTGAACTTACAAAATTCAAGTTGAAAAGCATAGTATCAATCACCCTTCCTGAGAAAAATTGATTTTCATTGATTTTCAATAATTACGTTTTAAAACGTTGTGGACGTTTTACTCAACATGGTATTCTAATGGGCTATATAGGTAAATAACGTAAAATTTGCCGTTTTAAAACGTTCAGAACTTGTTTTAAAAAACAAGGATTGTGAGTCTGTTTATTGCAGTTGAACGTAATATTAACAGTTTTATACGGTATGGCTTTGTTGTTTATCGTTACATAATGCAGTGGAACAGCCATAGCGTAATATTTCGATTTTCATAAACACATTAAAAAAACCAGAATGTACGAAAACGAGGTTTTTACGGGGTTGCATGAAACAAAATTCAAGTTTTATGCTGATTTACACTATGGTTTCTAGAAAGGTATATTTTTGATACGTTTAACTACGGTATGGACGTCTGTCGAAATATAAGACTGGCTTTCATAAATGTAAAAATTCGATACGTTTTCTTACGCTTTGGCCGTCCTTTGGGTATAGCGGATGGCCGTCGAAAGGATATCAAAATACTGAATGTTTTGAAGCATGTATAATCATTTATTCATGATGATCTCAGATGATGTTTTGCAAGGCATCTAAATTTAATGAAATGTTCAAAGCAATATTATAAATTAATGTTACGAAAATTATAATTCAATGTAACAACTCCATCCCATAATGCAGCTTTCATTACACTTCCCACTGATACACTACAGCCTCATTATAACGCTCATGTTGGGGTCCAATGTCTCACCACCGCGTTCTAACGAGGCTCTCATTAGAACGCTCATTGCGAAATTACTGCATTACCCCACGGTGACCGCCTATATATATAACGCTGACGATTATTACTTACTGTTCAATGAATATCAACATTTTCTTTTTCTAAAACAATTCAATGATGTAAACATATATTATATTCACAATAATACTAATTATATTTAAAAGAAACAAAAAACTTTCGAAAGAAAAACATAAATCATGAATGTAGTGTAAACAGTTAGCCATTACTGTAATGGTGTTTGATTAACTAGGGGACACAACTAAAGCTGGACTGTAAATTACACTGTAATTTACAGTCCAGCTTTAGTTGTGTCCCCTAGTTAATCAAACGCCATTTACTTCCTGTCTCGGCCATTTATTTACAGTGCAGGATTTTAAATTGATTTTGGGCTTGTGTGGGTAAATATTTAATTCAGGTTTACATGTCACAGATATGTGTGTGAATTTTAGTTTCTTTATATTCACTACCGGTTGCCCATGTCACAGTTATGATATGAATTTGAGATTTTGGAAACAATTTGATGCCTGACTGATGGACAGGAAAAAAAACAAGAGCGGATAAACGCTAACCTGGGCATGTTTTTCACACCTTTGGCGCTCATAAATGTCCTAATTACAATTGTTTATTGTACTAGACTGTCAAATTGTACAAGCGTTATAGCGCGCTATAAATCTAGATCTACTTAAAAAAAAATTTGGGGGGGATTTTTTTTTAGGGGGGAGCCAAGGTCTATGACCCCTTTACTGAGATTAGCATTATAACGGGGAGCGATATATCGAGGCTACAGTGTACTACTTATACATAATACAGATCTATTGTCAAGCCTGTTTAAGGCTATGTACTAGTGCAGAAATATTTTTGATTCACATCAACAATGGTATCATGTGTTGCCATTAAAAGTTGCTTTTTTTCTCCAATGGTTTTTAAAAGGTGTCACATTTCATTGTTAAATTTAAAAAAATATTTATGTGAGAATCCAGTTCAACTTGAACACTATAATTATTACTATTGCAAAAAACCTATGGTATTTTACATCTTGAACACTATTTATATTGGCAATTCAAACTATTAAATTTTACAACTTGTGTACTTTACCTATATCGTCATATAAATATAACACTTCTCTTATTTCCATATAACTTCAACAGGTCAATTGCAGCATTTTTATCTATATTGCCATATAAGTATGGACCATCAATATTAATCTATAATGCCATATAACTTAAGGACCAGCAATTTTTTCTTATAATAATTATTGAATGTGTTTTTTATATTGCTTTTAATTTATGGCAGCGTTCTAGAAACAACTGATCAAATTCAACAAGAAAAACTATTATAAATAATCTCAGATTTTCCTGCCATTATCCATTGTAAAATTATGCATTTCTTTTCATTTAGTGATATTTTGATTAATGTATAATGAAATCCTTTACAATTTTTAAGTGAAGCATTTCAATCTGAAGATGGTATTCTAAGCTGTGTTTTAAGCAAATCCCCAGACTGACTGACAGAACAATAAATCTAATGTTTTTTTATGAATTCTTAAGATTTTTTCTCAAAATTAAATTTCAAAACCATAGTTCTGCTTTCTTTGACTAAGCCCCCAACAATTAAAAGCACATATTCTCAATGGTAAAAGTCTTGCGATTTCAACAGCAAACAATTTTTTTTAAGTCTACTCTACCACAAAAGACCCCTCAATCAGTATTAAGTGAAATGATCTTAAACTGTACTATTAAATGCCACTTGAACATCACAACAAAATATCTATAAAAGACTATCCTCTCTTATTGCCCTCCATCATTATCTCCTCCAGTTTCCACATGTCAATCAAACTCTGAAGAACTGTTAATAACTTACCTTATGTTTCGAAAAAAGAAAAGTTTTTCTAAGTACTTAACTCTCCTAGAAATGATAAGTCAAAATAAACCACTCTTCATAATTCAAAAGTTCCAAATATTTCAAGATCAAAGTGAGTGTAAGGCTGTTAAAATATCTGTTATAATTGTTTAAGATGAAAGGTGAACCTATTTCAAAACTAATCATATAATTTTTTATCTATTTTCAAAATCAAAGCCACAACAAAGTTCCCATTGATTAAAATATATACAACTTATTGACATGTTTTGATATATTGCTGGAAATGATTAATGGCATTTCTACAGTTTGGAAATAAACTAGTTTTACAGTTTAATAAAATTTGAGTCTGCTTAAAGATAATGAAAAGATGAAGTCTACATAACTACTAATCGTGTCCAATTTATCAAGACAGAAGAACAAAGTTATAGCTTTAATGATAATTATTATACATCAAAATTTATACTGGCAAAAACAAATATGAAGCTTACAACAGCTTATTTTAATCCCAAGAACAAAATAGCACATTAAAACTTTTTTACAATGGCAAAAGAACAAAGTTTAGAATTTATTTATAATAATCTATAACAATTTCTTTACAACTGCAAAAAAATAAAGCTAAAACTTATATAACAGTTTATCTTGCCTATAAAATTTATAATGGCAAAGACAAAGTTGAGGTTTAATTAAAACTCATTATAAAAACCTTTTACAATGGCAAAAGAACAAAGTTGAGACTAATTATAATGGCCTATAATAAGTCCTTAACAATGGCAAAAGAACAAAGTTGAGACTAATCATAATGGCCTATATTAACTTCTTTACAATAGCAAAGAGTAGAACATTAAGTTAAGACTAATGATAATGTCCTATAATAACTCCTTTACAATGGCAAAAGAACAAAGTTGAGACTAATGATAATGTCCTATAATAAATCCTTTACAAACAAAGATGAGACTAACTTTAATGGCCTATAATGACATCCTTACAATGGCAAAAGAACAAAGTTAAAACTTATATTGCAGCTTATCATGTCTCTAAAATTTATTATGGTAATGAAAAGAAACAAATTTGAATCTTATTATAATGGCCTATTATAACTCCTTTACAATGGCGAAAGAACAAAAATGAGCCTTGAACTATTGTAACTCCTTTACAATGGCAAATGAACAATGCTGAAGCTTGAAGCAGTTTATTCAAATCCATTCACTATGGCAAAAGAACAAAGTTAAAACTTATATTGCAGCTTATCATGTCTCTAAAATTTATTATGGTAATGAAAAGAAACAAAGTTGAATCTTAATATAATGGCCTATTATAACTCCTTTACAATGGTGAAAGAACAAAAATGAGCCTTGAACTATTGTAACTCCTTTACAATGGCAAATGAACAATGCTGAAGCTTGAAGCAGTTTATTCAAATCCATTCACAATGGCAAAAGAACAAAGTTAAAGCTTTTTATTATGACCTATGTAATGAGTCCTTACAAAATGGCAAAAGAATGGCAAAGTTAAAGCTTTTAACACTTATCAAAACAATTAAGAATAACAAATGAAGGAAGTTTAAGCTGTAAAAAGCTTATCAAAACAGTTAAACAATGGCAAATGGACAAAGCTGGATATATAACAGCTTATCTTATATTGACTTTAATATCAAAAAATCAATTTTTGTTGACCTAATTTTGTTTTATACACCATATATATATTTCAAAAAGAAGTTTAATTTGCACTTCAATGTACTTCAGCAATTGTCAAAGTTTCTAAACCTGAATGTCAATTAATTAATTCAAACAAACAGTGTCCATTAAATCTTATTGCATTTCATATTGTTTATTGTGACCTTCTATTTAAGTATATTAATAATTTCCCCATACAAACCTTAGTTGGCTTTTTTTTTCTTGAAATTTAGTATAATATAGCTAAAAACCAGAACCTATTCTCTAATAAATTCATTTTAATGGCTAATCATACTTTTGTTTTTATACATTTTCCTTCAAACTATGCACTCTAAGAGAGAATTATGAATAATATCAGAGAATTATGACTAATATCCACAGAAAATGGCAAATCTGTAATCTAATTACATATTTGTATATTAAAAGATTTATTTAAATTGGTGGTTGTTATAAGAGTGGTTGTGGGATTATTCTAAAAGACATAATCAAATTGCTCTAACTTATTTGCATAGTCAGCACAATTTGTAACTATGCAAGAAAATAAACAGTTCTTGCACTTGCTTTTTCCTTTTTAACAATTCTTGCATTTGCCTTTAAAAAATTCATGCAATTGCCTTAAGTTGCTTTTAAACTATTCTTGCAATTGCCTTTACTTGCTTTTAAACAATTCTTGCATTTGCCTTTACTTGCTTTTAAACAATTCTTGCTTTGCCTTTAGTTGCTTTTAAACTATTCTTGCATTTGCCTTTACTTGCTTTTAAACAATTCTTGCATTTGCCTTTTAAACAATTCATGTATTTGCCTTTTAAACAATTCTTGCATTTGCCTTTTATACAATTCTTGCATTTGCCTTTTAAACAATTCATGCATTTGCCTTTTAAACAATTTCTTACATTTGCCTTTTAAATAATTCTTGCATTTGCCTTTAAACAATTTGCATTTGCCTTTACACAATTCTTGCATTTGCCTTTACACAATTCTTGCATTTGCCTTTTTTAAAGAAAAGAAAAGGGGATTATATCAGCCAACTGGTAAAAGGCCACTTCTTGTTGCCTTTCTGCTGTTTGTCTGAATGTCACTGAACAAACTAAAGCAAAAAGTTATGAACTTATTATTTAGCAAATGGTCGAAGAAATGTTTCTAAAAACTATCAAACAAGCCAACTGGAAAATCAAATCAATCATAAAAATTAAGTGTCTGTTGCAAAATGATCCAACAAGATGTTCAAAGATGAGCAAACAAAACACCCATATTTCATTTTTAGAACAATTAATTGTACAATTGATAAAGATGGCATCTTTTGCTTTTGTTTTTTATATTGTTCAAGGTCCAGAAATACATTACCATGTAATGTGAATGTAATGTAAATTTTGTTTTTGTTAACTTGTTTAGGTATCAATAAATTAATGTGTTTTGTTTTTTAAAAGGAGAAAAGCAACACATGTTTTGTTTAGGAAAATTACTTTTATGGGGTTTTTTAACCTGGTCGTTGCACACTTTTCTAACTTTCATGCATTGACAATTCAAACCATGTTTCAGAGGAAAAAAATATAATGCTATGTAACTACAAAAGTCCTAAAATAAAGGATGAAAATTTAGCTTTCTGAAATTGTCGCAATTATGAGTGTCCTGATTGCTAATGTCTAAGTAGCTATGCAGTGTTCCTGACCGTAGCTATGCAGTGTCCCTGGCATGGTAGCTATGAAGTGTCTCAGAAGCTATGCAAAGTCCCTGACCTGGTAGCTATGCAGTGTTCCAGAAGCTATGCAGTGTCCCGGACCCAGTAGCTTTGCAGTGTCCCTGTAGGCTATGCAGTGTCCCGGTAGGCTATACAGTGTCCCAGGAGCAGTACTTGACTGCTATGTGAGAACTAATGAACTCTGATTGCAGTGCCTGTAACCTGAGGACTCTGAGTGAGTCTGTGTGCTCTGAGGGCACTGACTGACCTATGACCTTGGTACTTAAAATACTTAAAATATCAAAATTAATATTATCATTAAATTTGGGGAACCTTTGCTAAGCTCAGTTTAGAAAAGATTAAAGCTCAATAGTTATGTAACTACAATCAAGTAAATTCCAGACATCATTCTAGTTATGAATTATTATCCCATCATTCTTTTCTTAATATTAAATTTGTTTTGTGTGAAAAAAAAATCTCATGCATGCCAACAATTTGTGCAAAACGTAATTGGCGACACAGGCTGATTCATTACATTTTCATCTTATTTGAGACACAAAGATGAATAGCTATTTTCCACTCTTTTTTTCTTCGTCAAAATTTAAAGACAAGTTTCATTATTGTGATTTATGGCTAAAAAATTAAATAATGTGTTCTCTGGAATTTGTGGCATTACAGAGGAACCTCCATGATCCCATCTTTAAGTTAGATATAAAACATTTGCAATCTTTTCTGAAAGGCGACTGGGAAATATAACCCTCTTTCTTCCGGAAATACTCTCTTTTCTGAAAGATGTTTCTTAAGCAATCTCTTCTATACTTGTGTAAATACTCTCCTTTTTTTCACAAAAAAATACTCCCTTTCTTTAGGAAATGGTCTTCTTTTTCAAAACTTCTATCTGCTCTAAACTCTCTTTCTTGTGGACATACCCTTCTTTGCAAAAATACTAAATGCTCATTCTTTTTGGAAACTGCTCTCTTGTCTGGAAAATACTCTTACTTCTGGAAATATTCTCTAGAAAATACTCCCCCTTCTGAGAAATACTTTCTTTTCTATAAGTACTGCTCTAAACCTATTTCTCCTCTTAGCATATATACATTTATATGTTTTTCATTTACTCTCTTGTCTGAGACAGATTTTTTGTTTTTTTTTGTGGGGGGGGGGGGGGATACTTTTTTTCTTTCTTTTTTTATTTACCTATTTTTCTTATTTTCTTATTATTTTTTTTTTCAGGAAAAAGTCTATTTTCCAAGAAATTCTTTCTTGTCTTAGACATAACATCTATTCCCTTTTCCAGGGAAATATTATCATTTCGTATTATCACACTCTACATTCTAAACTGAGGCTCTAATTTGACTATAGGCTAGCTTAATTTTAGTAATTCAACCCCAAAATTGATAATGGACAGTCCCAAATAGGGAAACTGGGCAAATCCATTGTTGATTCCAAGGAATTCAGAAGGTTACAAGTGAATTATTGACTAGAACTCCGCGAGTCAGATGTGTTGCCTTGTAAACAGTATAGCTGCCATTTGCCACCAGTTAAAGTAACCCCTATTTGTCACCTTTTTAAAGGCAACACAACAAAGGCCAATAACTAAAAAAATCAGATGTGCAGAGTACCGGTTTTTGTGCACTCACTTCAGGTCATTGAAAGAGGCATGTCTACAATGTTTGGAGTCAATCAGACTTATAGTGACTAAGTTATGCTCCAGACAAGCCAAACGGGACGCTGCTGCTGCCGCTGACAAAAGTAACCCCTAAATGTCGCCTTGAAGGCGACATAAAAACATCGTCACTTTCACACTGATTGCCCTTATCTAGTCTAAAAAGTATGTGACGTCTATTAGTGTCTGAAAGGCCAATCATCTTTTATTATCGGAACATCGTTTTTCAATTTAAGCTGTAAAGTACATAATAAAAACACTGAATAGCCATCTTGGGAAGCTACTAGCTGTCACATCTTGTGAATTTGACACTGATGACAACAACAAAGTTATAGATGGCATTAAGGTTAATTAATTTTCCAAAGTTAATTAAACTGTCAACTATGAATTAATTAATTTCCAAAGGTAATAAATTCACAAAGTAACAGTTGACAATGAGTTTATCATTTTCAAAAATTAATTAATTTCTTTTTTTTTTTTTTTTTTTTTTTTGTTTTGGGTTTTTACGTCACATCGACACAGTATAGGTCATATCGCGACGTTCCAGCTTTACTGGTGGAGGAAGACCTCAGGTGCCCTTCCGTGCATTATTTGAGGCACAAACGGGCACCTGAGTAGAACCACCGACGTTCCGTAAGCTAGCTGGATAGCTTCCTCACATGAAAGAATCCAAAGTCCCTGTCGGGATTCGAACCCACAGCGGTGAATTAATTTCTTAAGAATAACTATAATTAATAAAGTTAATTAATAACCTTAAAGGGACTCCACGTTTTTTTGTCATGACAGGACTGGAAATAGTTTTTCGAGAAATTTGAGGGGTTTCAATTAATTTAAACAGCTATTATTATAGTGTCTGGTCAGAATGCAAGGACACAGAGGCTGACCTGGCTTGAGATGTTTTTTTCATTTTTTAGGGTTGGATTTTGAGTAACATTAAAGCACGATTATAATAGCTTGACTTTTTCTTTTTTTCTTTGAAATAGAAGGAAAAAAAGAAAATATTTGTGGGCGAGAAGATATCTTGGCTATCACAATGCTTTTAATAAATTCAATTACAGTGCCATACAACCTGATTCACACTCCACATATTACCACAATTTGATTACAAACATTACCATATTATTTTATATGAAATAATGTACCATGGGAGTTTACTGGCCCAAATAGCTAAATAAATTATATTCTGAGTATAATTTTTGCTCCTACTTTCCTATTAGAGAATGTCCATTAAAAATTTCTAACAGTGTCTGATTCCTAACCTTTGCGGTGCTAAATTTGTCCATAAAAATTGCTTGCTGTTATTTATGTGAGATTTTGTTTCGGGGAGGGGTATTAATATGGTAACAACAAAAGGTCTTTTTGGACTTCATGGCTGTGTAGATTGATGTGGCTTTATTATTGACGGTAGTGCTGTCATACCAGTCATATTCACCACTTATGTTTACAATGGCTTGACAATAGAATGATGGCAACAATGGCATAGGATGATTTCCACATACTATTAATTACCTCCCCTTGCCACCATTTTGGCAGTCATTCCCAATGTATCATATGCTTAAGATAAGATGAAATTCTCTCATAACTCTATCATTTTCTCTCATAATTCTATCATTTTCCTGACATATGATAAAAAATCTTTTACATATTGGTGCTTTAATAATATGTATAAAAAAAATTGACTTTTCATGTAAATCAACTTTTTTTATTGATTTTTTATATTTTTGGCTTGCAGCCACGGCTGCAAGCCATTTCATTTGGAAAACTTGTTCCGGTTAGGTGGTTTCCTGCTTACATCTGTTGGTGCATGATTGAACGGGAAACCAGCTGCAATCGTGCCAATCGCAACTTTTCGGCCTTTTCCGTCACACTTCAGATTAATGATAATAGCCGATGTAGTTCCGATTGCAATCGTGACAATTCGGGCGATTCCGTCATACTGCGGAATCAGACGAAGTAATATTACGGAAATCTAAGCTATTTTAGTTACTTCGGTAATCCCAGTTTGTTTATATAAATAGGATTTCTATTTTTACTTGATTTATCGGTTTAAACCGTAATAAATTATAAAAGAAATTGTTCCGTTTCAATTGTTTTTCAAGACGCAAAAGTTAGTTTCTTTTATAATTGTTTTTTGTCTGTATTAGTTTTATACAATAGAGAATGGTGACTGTAGTAGTATTCCATCTTCAAAGGGTGGTCCTGCTTACCAAATCACGCATGATCGAGTTATATTTAGATCTACTGAACGCAATTCAACTTCTTGGTGAGGTAATCTAAAAATAGCCCATGCATATCATTAACCTTACCATGTGCTGATCTACAGATAGCGCATCGTCTATTTGTGATCGTGTAACATAGTTGATACATGCTTATTAATTGGTACCACGTAACGAAGTATTTTAGTGCATTTACTTGTCTATAAAGCAAAGGAATGATTTCGCTGCGAAAAAAGGGGAAATGAAATGTGCACACTTGTTTTCCTTCAGTATCACGTTAGTATTTTTACGATTGATCATTTTCTTTATTAGTTTTATACAATAGAGAATAGATTTCAAATCGTTTTGACAAAAAATATTCGGTTTTCCAAAAAAAAAAAAAACCAACTAAATAAACCCTTTAATTATGATATACAAATACCGTAATTAAAAAAAAATGTGATAATAAATTGAAACCAAAAAAAAAAAACAATTTTAAAGGGTTGGGATGAAGGCACAACTGTGCAAGCCTTTCCTTTTAAAAGGAAACTTTATTTTAAATTATATTACATAGAATATTGACACGAAAAATGGCTGCCACTTTTGGCAAGGGAGGTAAATATTGTAAAACTGGAGAACTATCTATAGCCACTTATTTGTTGACTGGCTTAAATGTTTCATATTGAATTGGCAGGCACACATGACAATCTATTTTCATCATTAAAGCATTCAGAGGACATAAAGCACAATGCTCATACATTGTGATAATATATATTGCCAAATGAATTTCCGTCTTCATGAAAGCCATTTTGGTTGTTGGCGTATTATGACGGGGATATTATTGTCTGACTCTCTGATAGTAAAGAGACCACATCTGGGTAGGAAAATATTTACTGTCAACATTTTGTAAGTGGTGAAAAATTATTTTCTTACTGATTGGATTAAATACAATTTAATGTCAGTCATATATATATTTAGAAGCCTAGAATTTGGCAATTACTTTTCATTGGTTGTGACAGCATTTACTAGCAATTCTTTCAAGTGGTTACTATATAATATTATGCACAAGACGTTGTTCTTTTATGAGGTTAAATGTTTTTTGTAGCTTTTGTCTGGGAATTGCTGATTTCCAAAATGTTTACAAACAAAGATCACATTTTTAGACTTTAGCCTGTAGGCAGCAGCAAAATCAGTACAGTCGGGTATTACATTTTTTTTTTTTAAATATTTCCCTTAACTGATCAATAGTTATGTCTGGATTGAAAGATTGAACAAGTCAATTTATGATATTCAGCATGGTAAGGGATACTTGTATCCACTTAAAGCAACAAGGACCGACCCCTAAGCTTTGTCCCTGTCACCAATGTCTGCCTTTCTAGGTTTAAGCCCTATTCGGGTCACACATCATTGTTTTTCTCATATGACATATGGTACTGCAAGAACTAGTCTTGTTTCACAATCAAGCTTCAATACAATATGTTTAAACTGCACTTTACAAAGTCTGTAAGCATTTAATATTATGCAAAATGAAATCAAATTTTTTGCTGGAGGCGTCAGATGCCAAACAAAATGTACTTTTAATGTACCAGCAGGATCTTTACATACAGACTACAATCACCAATTCACTAAATCTATTAGGACTTTTATCAAACTTGATGCAGTATTACGTTAAGTAACTTTGACAAAATTAAACAAAAATTGACATCTGAAGGATAGTATTACATGTAATTTTCAAACAAATTCCGAGAATTCTGTTCGCATGAGACTTTCAAATAACAAGAAATAACAGCCAAACTTAGCAAAACAGTGATACAATGTAAATCTCAAATCTTTCCTTTTTTTTACATCTAATAAAGCTGATGTCTCTTGCAGATGACATGTGCTTGGTCTTCAAAAACATTTTTAAATTCATGTTATTTATAACGTAGGAGTACCAAACACTCGAGAAAATGTTACAGCACTCGTACTTCCTCTTTGATCATAAAATGAATTTTCCGAAAATAAACGCTGACAATGGCGAAGATCTTAACGTCAAAAGTCATGATATTCAAGGACAATCGATGATGACAAAATGCAATATTCCAAATATGACAGAAGGCAATATATAGATAATTTAGACGCCCCTCGGGACTGCCATGAAAGATCTTTTTACAGTTTTCTAATTAAGGTATATAGGATTATCATGTTATATATGTTTCTGATATAGCATGACGTACATTCTCGCGTTCAAAACAAACATACAAACTTCAGTATTGCCCGCTATAATTTTGTTCCTATCGCCCCCTGGGAGACTGTAATGATTTCCCAGGACTACCATCAATCAGACTATTGGTACCCCTCAACAGAAACCAAGAGACAATTCTCTTAGATCAACTCTTCAGATGATGTTTAAATGTCAACTTCTTTGTACTCATCAATGGACAAAATAGCGCCATTTTTTTTATTGTTTTTGGTGACATTTTCAAAGTTGTAGAAACAGAAGTTAATGCTGTTATAATAAAACAAATAGAACCACATCTGTGACACTGCTGCAACAATAAAACAGAACACAAAGCTTGCAGGTCATATATTTAGGATACATCACTTAAAGGTTGATGGTGAATTCATCAGCAGAATAGGATTGTCTTTAGTTGGATACTGTTTCTGTATTTTCCCTTTACCTTTCTGCACACCAGACCATGTGTTAGAATAGAATATATATATCAACCTTGTGTGCTTTGTGGTATGATATTGCATGGTATCACAGTTCAGATGTTGAATTGGATCACACAGGCCTTATGATTGAGGGCTTACGTGATTATTTTACTGTGCATTTGATCTTTATACAGTAATATACCACAATGCACTCACAATCACAAAATTAGCTTCCTTAATATAGCATTTTGGCCAATTTTAAACACATGAAATATAGCATTTGGAGATTTAAAACACTTTCCTACTTTCAAAATGTATTATTTCAAACCATTGAGAAACAATATTGTCATATTAAACCTTTCATTTGTATTTAAGTTTTCTCTCTTTTATGCTGTACACAGGGAAAATTCCTGAGGTTGATCCACAGAGCAAAATACTCACAAACTGAAAGAACCCTTTACTAAAGATAATATTCACAATTGGAATTGATCTCTATGCACTTGTGAATAACTCTAATAAATACAGATTTAAATTGTTCTTCTATTTCACTTTACTCATATATAGACATATAAACAATTGCTTCAGTCTGAAACATTGAAACATCATTTCAAACAAGGTCAGAACTTCTTTAAATTCTCTTTAAGTACACATTTAAGAACATTTAAGCATTTGATTGACTTAAGTTTTACGCCAAAGAATTTTCATTCATCATGGATCTACAAGTTTTTGCATGTAGATCCACTATATAGTCTATGTTTCATGCTGTTGAAAAGAGCAGCCCATATAATATGGCACTCCATTTTAATATTACACCTCCCTCTGAGGTTTCAATTCTCATTTCAAACATGTGAGTAAAAGTAAATAAATGTCAGGTAAATTTCTTGCTAAGATAAAACACCAGTGGCCTTGAGAAAATGAGTATGAAGGACTTCTTTAAGTCCCATATACCACATGTCCTTAGAACTGGGCCATTGCTTATGGTAATTCCAAAAGTTCAAAGAAATAGACAACTCCCTAACAGTACAGGGATGTGAAAAAAATATAAAATTTAGAAGTGTATGCTTAAATTGTTTATAATCAATATACTCTTGATTTTATTTGGTTGCAAAAATATTAGCTTAGTAAGTGCACCAAAAAATTAATTAAAATGGATAGGATGAACTTTATTTATATACCTGTGTATAGGTAAATAATAATTGCTGCTGTAAATGGCCGGAAAACTGAAAGTAACTGGAAACCTTGAACTACCTTTTTTAAGTGTGTGTGTGTGTGTATAATTATACATGTAAATATATACTTTTGTCTTTTCCAGTGATTGGTTTTTCACATCCCTGTCACCTATATATATTAATTCTACCACTTACCTCTAATAGATGTGCTGTGACTGGTCGCCATAAAATTTCCACTCTCGACAAGTTCACTAAACCAGTCTCCAGTAACTTAGCAACAGCAAACAATGATGGTTCCTGTAAGACACAACAAATATATTTATTTCTGGTAATAATTATGTTTTGTTAAGACAATGTTACAATTCTCCTAGGGAAAGCTATTTTGAGCAATTTTAGGTGTTTCACTGCAATTCAAACCAGTGTTGACATTTGATTTTTTAATCAATTTAATATATTTAACTGATGTGTCCTCTGGAAAAAAAAAGCTAGACAATTAACCAGTAACTTAATTATTTTTGTTTTTTTTCCTTATCATTAAATCTTTTTCTTTTTTTTTTCCTTTTTCTTAAACATCTCCTGACAACAATAAACTGTTTATGGTAATTTTTGGTACCTTAGGTTAAAAAAAATGTTTGGAAAAAAAAATTAATATTCAAAAAAACATACCTAATCTTTTATCTGACAAGAGAATCACTTGACTAAATAAATGTTTTAAAATGTTGTTTTATACTAAATATAGACTTATGTTTTGCTTTATTTAACTATTATACTAAAGTATTAATTTTTAATTTCAGAAATTGATTCTTTACTTTTTGTGATTTGTTATGGTGAATCTTTGGGGGATTATTTTGTACGTATATTAAATTCATCTATTCCAAGCCTTTTCTTTAAAAGCCTCATTTCTCTATTATTATGTTCAACTAAATCTTATTTTAAAAAACACACTACTGTTATAATAGTTTAATCCTTTTAATTTAACTCCAGAATTTGTGTAATGGATTTGCCCAGCTTTTAATTTGGGACAGTACATTCAAAGTTTTAAGGGAAAATTGGCTGCCAATGCCATGTAGAGCCTGATTGGACTACATATGCAGGTTAGCCTGGATTAATACTGGTGGCAAAGACTGTAGCACTTCTGGGTCAAGCAGACTAAGGGTTATATTGACACTGATATGACACTTGGATAACAGAAGAAGTTAAAATAATTTTTTATATATTCCTCGATTCCTTGGAAATTCTTGGAAATCTCATTCCCACAGCCTTTAGGCTTATTTAGATCTACTTAAAATCTATACAAAAACAGAAACAAAAACAAGAAAAGCAGTCAAATGAATAGATAGTAGTGCTATTTTTAACCTTGATGACTTTGACCCAGCTGACCTGAGGTTCACCCAAAAGTAATAATATAAATAGTAATATAGTCCTATGTGGAAGGTACCAATGGATCATATATCCAAAAAAGTGTGAAGTGTGATAGAAGGATTGTAAAATTGCAAAGACGCATGGAAATACTGATTTGAACAAACCTGACAGTAAAACTCCTCTACATTAAAATTGCGGGGAACATAAGTTCTATTCCCTACCCTACAGCTCCCATTATATGAAATTATATATAGCAGAAACTGTTGTTTTTTCATAATTTTTTCCAAAAAAGTTGAATGGCAAACATTTGTTTAAAGGAAAGCTGAATATTTCACCCATCCCTCGTCAAATTTACATCTGATAAAAGTGTTCTGCACTTACATCAAACTTTTCTGAAAATGTTTCACGATACCTATCAGACCATATTTCACTTATATTCAACCCTCGTGAGAATACACCCTACAAAAGGAAACAAGCAATTATCATAGTATTGCAAGCAATCCATAAGTCCCCTACCGGATAGAACCCCATCAGCATTCTAATGTGTAAATTTTTCTCTATTTTAAGTAAATTTGTTGGAAATGTTCTTTAAAAGTGATCACAGGAAAAAGTTTTTATGAACAGACAGACAGACGGACTGAAGGACACTCTAAAGTTAATATTTGAAACATCCCTGTTACCAAAATATAACATTTTTAAAAAGCAAAATTCTTAAAGAGGAGATAACTCTGGAATTAAAGATGCAATTTCATAAAAAGTTTCAGCTCTTTTTGACTAATCACAAATATTGTTAATTTGCCATGTTTTAAGCCTATTTGTTGCCAAAGCAAACCAATATTTTTCAAAATAGGAAGAAACAGATAAGACATGCATAATCTTCAAGACTGCCCATCTACCCATATGTCAAGTTTTCATAATAATATTTCCAGTAACTTTTTGAGTTATCACTGGATTCAGTTTATGTGTAAAATTTGCCATATTTTCAGTCTATTGTGTTGCCATAGCAACTAGAATTTTCAACATAGGAAGAAAAAAAAAAGACGCGGTATAATCTCCAGACTGCCATCTACACATATTACAAGCTTCATAAAAATATTTCTATTACTTTTTTTGCGTTAACACTGGATCCAGTTTATGTGTAAAAATTGCCATATTTTCAGTCTATTTGTTGCCATAGCAACCAGAATTTTCAACATAGGAAGAAAGAGAAAAGACCCTTTCTTC